>NC_086354.1:24983706-25286206 GCF_036324505.1 Eleginops maclovinus
AATCATGGGAAAAGATCCACTTCAATCAACAGGTTTCTTTCAGGGGGGCAGAAAGAGTTTAGCAGACCGAAGCAGCGCCTGCAGGCTGCAGCAGAGCGCTTCCTGTGGGCGGGAGACACAGAGCTTCAGGATTCGTCACGCAGCGCTCAGCTCGTCGTGACTCTGAGGATCGAGGTGTTATGAAAACTAAACGCTGTGAGTCAGCCGTCAGCGGGGCGAGGACGAATACAAAAGCTCTGCAAAGGATAGAAACATGAACCAGTAGAACGGATCCGTGTCACCTCGCTCTGCAGGTGGAGATTAGATTCTAGAAACCCTTTTTCTGCAGAGCTAGGAGCTCCTTTGATTACTACTGGAACATAGTGACCTCACTATGGAACACTTATGCTCCTATTGGCTAGCCCTCCAACACATTGTACGTGATAGGCTAAGGGGCGGGACATCTCCAAGCAGATATAGACCGATATACACCTGAACATCAGCAGGAGAGGACTCTTTAAAGTAGAGACTCTACATACTGATATACACCTGAACATCAGCAGGAGAGGACTCTTTAAAGTAGAGACTCTACATACTGATATACACCTGAACATCAGCAGGAGAGGACTCTTTAAAGTAGAGACTCTACATACTGATACACACCTGAACATCAGCAGGAGAGGACTCTTTAAAGTAGAGACTCTACATACTGATATACACCTGAACATCAGCAGGAGAGGACTCTTTAAAGTAGAGACTCTACATACTGATATACACCTGAACATCAGCAGGAGAGGACTCTTTAAAGTAGAGACACTACATACTGATATACACCTGAACATCAGCAGGAGAGGACTCTTTAAAGTAGAGACTCTACATACTGATATACACCTGAACATCAGCAGGAGAGGACTCTTTAAAGTAGAGACTCTACATACTGATACACACCTGAACATCAGCAGGAGAGGACTCTTTAAAGTAGAGACTCTACATACTGATATACACCTGAACATCAGCAGGAGAGGACTCTTTAAAGTAGAGACACTACATACTGATATACACCTGAACATCAGCAGGAGAGGACTCTTTAAAGTAGAGACTCTACATACTGATATACACCTGAACATCAGCAGGAGAGGACTCTTTAAAGTAGAGACTCTACATACTGATACACACCTGAACATCAGCAGGAGAGGACTCTTTAAAGTAGAGACTCTACATACTGATATACACCTGAACATCAGCAGGAGAGGACTCTTTAAAGTAGAGACACTACATACTGATATACACCTGAACATCAGCAGGAGAGGACTCTTTAAAGTAGAGACGCTACATACTGATATACACCTGAACATCAGCAGGAGAGGACTCTTTAAAGTAGAGACTACATACTGATATACACCTGAACATCAGCAGGAGAGGACTCTTTAAAGTAGAGACACTACATACTGATATACACCTGAACATCAGCAGGAGAGGACTCTTTAAAGTAGAGACGCTACATACTGATATACACCTGAACATCAGCAGGAGAGGACTCTTTAAAGTAGAGACTCTACATACTGATATACACCTGAACATCAGCAGGAGAGGACTCTTTTATTAACGATGCTTAGGACTTGAATAAAGGTGAAAGAAAGGATATCACGTTTTCTCTTCACACAGCAAACCCTTTCTCTCCCGTCAGAGTAGAAACAAGTCCAAAATAAAATGCACACTTTCATATCTGTCGAATCAGAGATGATGTTCCCTGACTTCTTCTGTCAGACGTGTTTAAGGAGAATTAACATGACAGCAAACTCCCACACCACGCAACAGAGAGACACACCGTTTAAAACCCGTCAGCGACGTTTGTGCCCTGAAACTCTTCTCAAAACGCTGCGTTTATGTCTCGTGAGCGTCATTGATTCAACCTTTGCAGCTACATGTACCAGATGTGTTGAGATGACGTCTATGCTCATGTTTCTCTTACTTCTTCCATGTGTACGTTCAGCTAACCTCAAAACACAACCAGGGGACACTAAAAAGTGATGCACACAGCTCATTTAGTCGTATTAATTTCTACTACAAAAAATAATATTACAGACGCTCGAAATCCAACTACATTAATCAGAATCAAAAATAATGTATTTATCTCAGGGAAGAATTGATTTTGCCCCATTTGAAAATAAATAATAAATATGAAATACAAGATAAAAGTATAAATCAAATAAAATCAAGTAAAATTTAATTAAATTAATAATAAATGAAATAAAATGAAATAAAATGCAAAATAAAAGTAAATAAAGTAAAACAACGAAACGAAAATAATTAAGTAAAATAGAAAATTAATAAAAATAGAATAAATAAAGTAAAGTCAAAATAAAATAAATTATTTAAATAAATAAAAGAAAGTCAATTAGAGTTAAGTAAAATAAAATGAAACAAAATAAAAAATAAAATAAGTAAATGAAAATAAATATGAATGAATAAATAAAATAGCTCCAGTCTTTTACATCGTCAGTACATCATCGGGATTATCGGCATCCTGCAGCTCCTCTCCTGAATCATCACTCACACACGTATAAAGTGAAGTACATCAGGAGTAAATCCTCTCCTCCAACAGGACGTCCTGTTCTCTGCTGGACCTGAAGATTTCTCATTAACCCGACAGGTGAACCCGGACCTACGACACACCATCCGCGCTGATGATGGTGCTGTCAGAACCCCATATTTATGTCTGTTTTCTTTCATGCCGAGTCAATAAAGTGACTGATGATGTGTCTGCTTGGTGATTGGTCGAGAAGGAGGCACACGTTTTAGCTTCAGCCAATCCCAGCGTCAGGAGGCATGAAAAGGTGAAACGTTGAAACTGATTTACTGCTTTTATGACCTCCTCAGACCAGAAGTCAGTGGAGTTTGTGGAGTTCGGGGAGTTGGAGTGATGGTGTTCAATGCTTCAAATGTCACAGCTGCTTCTGGAGACGCCAGTCCAACTTTGGACGAAACGCTTATGCATTTTTAGTTGTTTCGCAACTTCTTGTAGAAGTTTGTGGGCTGTTTTTCATCGTTTTGCATGCTGTGTGGACATTTTATGCACCTTTGTTATCTTGGTGTCTCTTGGTGGTCTTTTTGTCTCTTTCTTTTGGTTTCGCTCCTCTTGCATTTTGGTTGTGGTTGTGGTTTTGCATCACTTTTTAAACATTTTGCATCTTAATGTAGACATTTAGCAGCTCTTTCGGGTCGCTTTTTTGATAATATTGTGTCCCTTTGTGGTCTTTTTCTCCTTGTTTTGAACATTTAGCATCTCAAACATAGACATTTTGCATCTCTGTGGTCTCTTTTTGATATTTTTTTTGGTCATTGTGTCTCTCTTTGTGACTTTCTAATATGATATGTTATTAATAACTCCAAACAGAGGCTCTGGTTGAGCCCAGTAGTATCACTCAGTCCGTCACTTTGATGGAGGCAGACAGATTTCTTTCCTCAAACACTCCTTAAAATCAGTGTGTTCAGTTGAAACTGAGCCTGTCCACTCGTTGTGAGGTTGCAGCAACCTCCAGTGGCCAAAAGATAACATGCAGTGCAAGGAATTGTTTAGCTGAGACTTCTGAGAGGCAGTTCTGTTTGATTGTGACACTAAGGACTGTCTAGACGTTAATACATTATAAGTTGTATGTGTAAGTTGATCGCTGTGTGTGAGAAAAGCTTCTAACAAGTCGAGCACTTACTTCTCCTTTGCCCTCTTCTTGTCCTCCAGGTGGCGGTGAGCCTGCAGGCGAGATTCGGGGGTGAAGGAACACGGCGTATGCCAGAACTCCTGCTCCTGCTGCTCCTCATCCACCTCTTGGTTCTCCTTGTTCTCCTCTATCACCGGACTACACAGGCAGGCAATTTATTTAGAGAGCTTAAACACAACATATACTCAAACTCTACTTCATTGCATTTACATTTTAATGAAACTCTGTACTGTAGATGTTTGAATGAGCTTCTTAAAATAGTTCACTCAAAATGATTCCCTCGGTTTCTCTATTAAAGACAGAAGTTGGGGCTCACTCTGTGTTCTTGATGTCGGTGTACCAGCGTCCATCGAAGCCTGGTTTCCTCTCCTTGTTTCCTGTCTTCTCTCCTGCCTCTTCCCTCTCCCTGGCTCTCCTCTTCAGGTACTCCGTCTCCTGCTGCCTCACCGCCCTCCGCACCTCCTCCAGACCCTGAGAGGCTCGAATCCTCTCCGACCGGCTGATCTCCGTCCCGTCCAGACGCTGCAGCACGGAGACGAGTAAAAACTTTAATCAAACGATACTTCTGTCTACAAACGTACATGTATAGAGTATGTAATATTAGTGCACGTCATTGTGGAAGTGTTGTGTGTATTTCTTGTTGTCTTGCATCACTAAGTAGAGGTCTAGCCTCAGGTGGAGGTACCTGTAGTTGGGGCAGAGCTGCCACCACATACTGCCTGTATCCCTGGTACTCTGTGCACGGGTTTCCCACCAGGAAGAGCTCGACCAGGTGCACGTTGTGTTTCAGAGACTCCACGCTGCTCAGACGACCCACAAAGTTCACCGTCAGGTCCAGTTTCTGAAGGCTCTCACAGCCTGCACACAGGCACACACACACACACACACACACACACACACACACACACACACACACACACACACACACACACACACACACACACACACACACACACACACACACACACACACACACACACAGCAGATTTAAAAACCTAACTCAAGGTATTTTTTGTGGTGCGACGGTGCAAATGACCATAGTTCCCATATGGATCAAATACACAGAAACACAACAAACTGACCTTCAAGGTTTTCAATGACTTCAATGTTGTTCAAGGCCAGATTCAAGTACTCCAGTTTCTTCAGGCGACCCACATTCTCTACAACAAAAGATAAGATTGTAGGTAAGATATTAAACACAAACACTTATAGTTGATTCATCCAAAATGTCTATATTTAAACAAAGAAATATAGACGGAGGATAATCAAGTTCAGAGCTTTTTAAAATCTTTTCTAACCCTTGAACCTCCATGTAACGTTTGGTTCTATTTTCCGTTGCTATGCATCTCTTTTTAAACATTTAGAGCACACTTTCAACATTGATGTCTAGAAGGTGAGCCGGCTTCTCACCGATCCGGGGGATGAGGTTGTTCTGCAGGTAGAGGATCTTCAGCTCTTTGCACCAGCGCTCGATGTGCTCGATCCTCTCGACGTCCTGCTGGTGCAGAGTCACTTCCTCCAGAGAGAAGATCTCACCCTCGTTGTGCTCGGCCCGGCGGCGCACCAGATCCTCTGTGACTGATGGACACAACATTTATAAGGGTTACGTTTTGAAAAATAGCATAAAACTCAAAAAAACATCAGCAGGGACAGAAGAGTCTCCGTGGCTCTGTATTACTAACATTGCACACTTAAATAATATCCTACTTTCAAATTGTGTTAGCAGAAGTTTGACCCTTCATTGTGTTTATGTGTCAACAAATGTTCTGTTTTTGTTTCTACTTTGAGATGTTTATAAGTTATATTTGTTTATTTTCTATTTTTAAATGATGTGCAAAGCCTTGTTTTAACATGCTGCTGCAACAAATCTATTGCATGTATATCTTATCTTATCATTCTATGGCTATCTATGGCTCCTGGTTTTACTCTTGAGGCGGCTCAATTCCCACTAAATTGAGTCAAAGCTTGGCTCTATGCTGTGAAATAGGTCCGTAATGAAGTTGAAAGTTCAGGATAGTCACGTCCACAAAAACCATTGTGCTACAGGTGACCCTAAATAACAATAAACCACCATCGTAGGAAGTGCTAACTAAATACAAATAAAGTGATGTCAATAAATAAGGAAAATGCTAATTATAAACTCAGGCTTAATAAGCATTTTGGCTCCTGCAACTTTGCTAGGAATAGTAATTAATGTCCATTTAGTTTAGGTAGGTCAAGAAGTGTTACATCTACCCAGTTGCATCATTCAATTTAAGTTTGCCCCTCTTTTTATTTAATAAATGTATTCAATGTGTTCATACATTCACCTGGACTGTCATTTCCTTTATTTATTGGATGTTTTATTTTATCTTTACTGTATTTGCACCATTCAATGTTAGTGACTGTAAATAGGAAAGATAAATTGAGACTGTGGAACATATTTTCTGCCTTAAAGGTTTGTGAATGACTCTTGATTAATAACGTTATTAAGTTAGCTGTAGTAAGCTAGCAGCTAGCACGCTAAGTGTTTGTAGCAGTAGCTCCTGTGTTAAGTTAGCTGGACATAACTATCAGTAGAAGCTACACACATTAGTGCTTATAACCGCTAAAACTACTAGAAAGAGGTTCATTAAATAATAAATATGAATTATGGCTGAAGTTGGTTTGATAGCTCATTAGTGACCCAACAGTAACATTATCTGTTAGCATGAAGCTACCTAAAAAAATGATTGACAAACTTTGTTCATCTCGTCAGTAACTTTAAAAACTACAGTGATGTCTCGTTTAAAACACATATAAAGGAAACTTATCATTTACAAATCATACATACAAACTATGAAATGCAGTTTAAAAGTTAATAGTTTTATTTTGTGACATTTTTTATCTTTTTTAACTCACTGTGAACCATCTTCCTCCCTGTTGTCTGGCGTTGCCGTGGAGACCGAACTGGTGCTGCGTTCGAGACGGTGGGAAACACAAGTGCTTGTTCTTTTGTTTAATGGCGGGCGGCACTAATGTTGACCAGCGATCCAGAGAGAAATAAAAATAACATGACTTTTTGTCATGATTATTACTTTTTCATAGAGTTTTGACTTTTATTTGTATTTTTACAGAATGTGGACTTTTACTACGAATTTCTCTTTCATAGAATTTTGACTTTGTTATAGAATTTTGACCTTTTTTCAGAATTGTAACTTTCTCAGGATTTTGACTTTTTTTCGGATGTGATGTTTTTCTCAGAATTGAGATTTAAACCGTTTAAACTGCCATATTGAGCATTGATTATATTCTTATACTAATATTTTAACTTCTCTTTATAAATCCAGTTTCTCTTCAGTACTCAAATAAGGCTTTATTAAGTCAAAAAAACTGTTTCTGATTCTGAGCTTTTATTTTGAAAAGGGTGTTACGGAAGTTGTAGGAGGAGGAAATAACCGACCAACAACAAACAAACAACTGCAGCATCCTCCCATCCGTTTCCCCCGGTAAAAGCACTCAATACCCAGGTAACAGAAGTAGGACTTAACCCCCCTGGAGCTCACCCGTTTCGGCGGTGGTTACCGTTGTTTCTCGGCCGCTCAGCATGACCACTCACCGGGTGTTTCAGTCCCAGCTGTCCTCCATCATGGAGGCTCTGACCCGGGCTGCGGTGCTGGAGATCAGCGAGCTGCTGGAGGAGAGCTGCGCCGGCTGGAGGAGCGAGATCTCCCGCAGCCACATTGAGAACCAGGCGCTGCGGAGGAGGCTGGAGCTCCTGGAGACCGTCATCACCCGGGGACGGAGGCTGGAGAGCGGCGGGGAGGAGGAGGCAGGTGGGGGGGTCTTTATGGATGTCACTGTCGGTGAGTTTCGTGTTTTTTTGTTTTGTTTTTTAAATAAACAATCAGATACCTTTATTGGTCCATCAGAGCGGACGTTTACATGTTTACAGCAAGAGTAAATACCCTAAAAGCAAAATATGAATTAAGACGCATATAAAACATTAAAGATTTTAAAAAATAATTTTACAATTTACCAAAATAAAATCCAGGTGGACAACAATAGGAACAGAAACATCATTTGTCCCAGTGGGGAAAGTAAAACGATATATTGCACAGAATTAACTTATTTGTTCGGTTTAGTAGTGTAGTACTCAAAACGAAAAGTATTCTCATCATGGTACTTGAGTAAAGTAGATGTACTCAGGTCTTGTACTTGAGTAAAGTAGAAGTACTCAGGTCTTGTAATTGAGTAAAGTAGAAGTACTCAGATCTTGTACTTGAGTAAAGTAGAAGTACTCAGATCTTGTACTTGAGTAAAGTAGAAGTACTCAGGTCTTGTACTTGAGTAAAAGTAGAAGTACTCAGATCTTGTACTTGAGTAAAGTAGAAGTACCAGAGTGTAGGAATACTCTGTCACAGTGAAAGTATTCTAAATGTTCCTCCAGTGAAAGTAGAAAGTACTCTCCTCTAAATGTACTTAAAGTAGCGACAGTAAAAGTAGTCATTGTCTGATTGGTCCATTTCAGAATAATATCTCTGATGTGTTTTATAATGATTGATCATTAAAGTGTTCTCAGAGCTGGTAAAGGTGCAGCTAGTTTGAATGGCTTTGTATACTGCAGGGTAGCTGCTGGATTTACTGCAGGTGAACTCAAGTCTGATTTAAGGGAGATTATATTTACCATCATTCATCCTAATCTGCCTAGCAACTGAAGGGATTCAACAGATGGAGTGGAATAGAACTGTATTTCAGGGAAATACTAAAGTAAGAATATGTCAAAAAAGGACTTGATCACAACTTACTTAATACAGTTGGTTGGTACATATTCAGTAGTAAATATTTTGTGTGTTTCAATATTTTAACATGTTTTTGTTTTTGTTTTTCAACCCAGCTGCAGTCAGAACCAAACAGCCGAAAACAGATTTCTCAAGAATTGGAAGAGTCCCCGTGTGTGAGGCTACTATCGAGCTGACCCAAGCTATTAAAGAGGTGAGTTTAATTATCATTTCCTAAACACTTACTGTCACATTCCCACTGTCCACATCTCTGAATGTACGCTCTGATTAGAAAAGAATTGTCTGGTTTTGGTTTGAATTAGTCTCTTAAAAAGGATTTCATTCTGTCACCTTTGTATGTTCTGCCCTCAGGACTCCTCAAGCAGAGACGGAGAGGGCTCGAGCGAACAGGACGTCGTTCTGATAAAGGAAGAAACCACGAAAGAGGAAGTGAGCGATGATGCAGACGATCTGCTTCTCAACGAGGAAGGTGAGACAGAAAACAGACCCTTAAAGGTCCAGGATGTAGTTCTCAATTCAATAGTTCGCAAAATAAAAGCACAGAGGGTCACAGAAATCACCAGAAGAAGACAGACAGGAAGTAAACACTAAAGGGAACAGCAGAAGAAGACAGACAGGAAGTAAACACTAAAGGGAACAGCAGAAGAAGACAGACAGGAAGTAAACACTAAAGGGATCAGCAGAAGAAGACAGACAGGAAGTGAACACTAAAGGGAACAGCAGAAGAAGACAGACAGGAAGTAAACACTAAAGGGAACAGCAGAAGAAGACAGACAGGAAGTGAACACTAAAGGGAACAGCAGAAGTAAACAGACAGGAAGTAAACACTAAAGGGAACAGCAGAAGAAGACAGACAAGAAGTAAACACTAAAGGGAACAGCAGCAGAAAACAGACAGGAAGTAAACACTAAAGGGAACAGCAGAAGAAGACAGACAGGAAGTGAACACTAAAGGGAACAGCAGAAGAAGACAGACAGGAAGTAAACACTAAAGGGAACAGCAGAAAACAGACAGGAAGTAAACACTAAAGGGAACAGCAGAAGAAGACAGACAGGAAGTAAACACTAAAGGGAACAGCAGAAAAAGACAGACAGGAAGTAAACATTAAAGGGAACAGCAGAAAACAGACAGGAAGTAAACACTAAAGGGAACAGCAGAAGAAAACAGACAGGAAGTAAACACTTAAGGGAACAGCAGCAGAAGACAGACAGGAAGTAAACACTAAAGGGAACAGCAGAAGAAAGCAGACAGGAAGTAAACACTAAAGGGAACAGCAGAAAAAGACAGACAGGAAGTAAACATTAAAGGGAACAGCAGAAAACAGACAGGAAGTAAACACTAAAGGGAACAGCAGCAGAAGACAGACAGGAAGTAAACACTAAAGGGAACAGCAGAAGAAAGCAGACAGGAAGTAAACACTTAAGGGAACAGCAGAAGAAAGCAGACAGGAAGTAAACACTAAAGGGAACAGCAGAAGAAAGCAGACAGGAAGTAAACACTTAAGGGAACAGCAGAAGAAAGCAGACAGGAAGTAAACACTTAAGGGAACAGCAGAAGAAAGCAGACAGGAAGTAAACACTAAAGGGAACAGCAGAAGAAAGCAGACAGGAAGTAAACACTTAAGGGAACAGCAGAAGAAAGCAGACAGGAAGTAAACACTAAAGGGAACAGCAGAAGAAAGCAGACAGGAAGTAAACACTTAAGGGAACAGCAGAAGAAAGCAGACAGGAAGTAAACACTAAAGGGAACAGCAGAAGAAAGCAGACAGGAAGTAAACACTTAAGGGAACAGCAGAAGAAAGCAGACAGGAAGTAAACACTTAAGGGAACAGCAGAAGAAAGCAGACAGGAAGTAAACACTTAAGGGAACAGCAGAAGAAAGCAGACAGGAAGTAAACACTAAAGGGAACAGCAGAAGAACTGCTGCTTCTCTTTTTATTGCAGACTCAGTAAAAGGGGAGTGTGTGCAGACTGGTTCTGTGTGTGTGTGAGAGGTGCAATCAGCTGGAAGTTTGTGTTGTCTCTGCAGAGTTGGCGGTGCAGCTGTCGGATACAGACGACAGTGAAGCCGGACCCTCGGGGGGGCTGACCTCCAGCTCCATCATGAGGCTGTGGGACCAGAACAGCGAGGCGCCATCGGAGCGTCAGAACCCCCAGAGTGCACCGGGGTCTCCGGGCCGAGGAGGCGGCAGCGGCTCCTCAGACGTTGTGTTTGACCTGGAGTCGGACTGTGACGCTCCGGATAAACAGTTCCTTGTCGGTGGGGCAGGAGGGAGGAGCTCGCTGCCCGGGACCTCTGAGCTGAAAAGAGGCGGGTCCTTGATCTCATACGACACAGATATGTGCTCCTCGTGGACCAATCAGAGCCTGCCGCCTCACCGGCTGCTGGACAACAGGTCCGATCTTAACATCCCAACTTTCCCGTTAGGGCTCCAGCTCGCAGGATCCCAACTGGACCCGCTGGAGATGAACCGGTTCTGCAGGGACCGACGCTTCATCTGCAGCTACTGTGGGAAGTGCTTCACGTCGGGCCGCAGTCTGGAGACGCACGTGCGCGTTCACACGGGTGAGCGTCCGTACAGCTGCGCTCAGTGCGGGAAGCGCTTCACGCAGTCCGGACACCTGAAGACGCACCAGAGCGTGCACACCGGGGAGCGGCCGTTCGGGTGCCAGCACTGCGGGAAGAGGTTCGCCGGGAAGCAGAACCTGAGAATCCACCTGCAGAAACACCACGCGGATCAGCAGCAGCTCTAACCGGAGGAGGAGCTTCATTCATCCATGAGGGGAGATTCAGAGACACTGTGGAGGCACCTGTGGAGTGAAAGTCCTCTGAGCTGAGGTCAGGGAGAGAGCTCAAAGTGTAGATCATTCCAACGCTGCAGCCGACCTTATGACGGGCAACCAATCAG
This sequence comes from Eleginops maclovinus, assembly GCF_036324505.1. Classification (NCBI taxonomy): domain Eukaryota; kingdom Metazoa; phylum Chordata; class Actinopteri; order Perciformes; family Eleginopidae; genus Eleginops; species Eleginops maclovinus. The sequence continues at coordinate 24,995,073 of NC_086354.1, forward strand.
GTAACAGCTTTGCTTAGAGGCGCATGATAGCAGTACGTAACAATATCACAACAGTTTAACCGGCTGATTTCACGGCAAGGCTCTGCGTGATCGGCTAAGGGGGCGGGACCTCTCTCGTGACTCTGAGGGTCGAGGAGGAATTAAAAAGCTCTGCAAAGGATAGAAACATGAACCAGTAGCACGGATCGGTGTTTCCTCAATCTGCAGGTGGGGATTCGATTCTAGAAACACTTTTCCTGCAGAGTTAGGAGCTCCTTTGTTTACTTCTGGAACACAGTGACAGTAACACTCACGCTCCTATTGGCTAGCACTCCAAAACATTATACGCGATAGGCTAAGGGGCGGGACATCTCTAAGCGGTTGACCAATCACAGCAGAGCCGGCCAGCTGACCTATCAGAGCAGACTGGGCTCTGGTTTCAGACAGAGGGTGAAAAGCGGAGCGGCAGCACAGGCAGTCTGAGAAACATAAAGAGCTTTCGAACATTAGAGCATACAGACATGTCCCAGGAGAGACCGAAATACTGATAAGAACCGAGCAGAGTTCATCCTCTTTGCTACGCAGCGTTTTAACTTTGTTTATCCCACCAGGGGAAGTTCTGTTTCCACAAACACTGGAGGAGGAACCTGCTGAAATAGTGATATGTCTTTTCTATTGTGAATGTGCCCATACCTCTCTTAATGTTTTACTAGTTTTGTATGTTATTGTATCTTTTACATATTTCTAACTCGTGTGTAACACTGCTGCTGTGACGAAATAACTTCCCAATTTGGGACGAATAAACCCTCTATCTATCTGAAATGCTGCACGTGGATCTGTAAAGCAGGAACCAAATGATCAGCGGCTCAAAATTGTCGCCAAACTATTCGCCAAAAGTTCAATTCAAATTTCACCTCAATTGCCGCTGACCTTTTGCCCGCCAACCAATCAGCTAACAGTTGTGCTTAGCGGCCATAGTTAGCAGGGTACGTCACAATATAAAAGTGTATTTATTTATTGGCGTCAAACCCTTATAACGTACGATAAGTCAATCAGTAAAGTTTTCTGAATCGCACGATAAATGATCACTGTGATGTCCTTATATTGCGTAATACATTGATAACAATTTCCGATTCTTCCCTCCAAACATGGTGGGCCGTTTTGGGTCGACTTCAGCTCTTCAGAGTCCTGCAGAGAACGGCTGGGAGCTTGACTGTTGGTGTAAATCTGGAATTAAAGCATGCAAAGAGGAACAGTGTGCTTCAGTGGAGTCCCTCCAAACAGGATTATTGTTTATCCAGAACTCACTCTGCAACTCTCTCTCTCTCTCTTTGTCTCCCTGAAGAATAAAAACAGAGAACATGATTGATGAATTAAAGTAATTGAACCCGTTGGAATAACCTGCATTTATGTATACATGTTACAAAACACGCTCTGACCTTAAAAGCTTTATTCATACAGCAGGTGCCGCTCAAAGTGCTTTACACAGATCAGATGTTGAGACAGCAACATAAGGGGGTACAATAAAAACCATGAAACAGATAATGATCCCAAGACAAAAGTGTGTGTGTGTGTGTGTGTGTGTGTGTGTGTGTGTGTGTGTGTGCGTGCGTGTGCGTGCGTGCGTGTGCGCGAGTGAGAGATAGTTAAAACCAGGAAATCCAAAGGTCCATAAGATTTTTCCCCGAGAGAGGCTGGAGCGCACAAATAATAATATTGAAAGTTAGAAACATAGCTGGTTCGATAAAATGTGCAAGATAACTTTCATGTAGCAATAATAAAGGAGTTAAATAATAAGAAAGAGCAGCTAGTGTTTGTTTACAGATCCCTCCCAAGCTTCAACTTCCTACCTGTAGTTCCAGTGGGGCGCGCCACAGTTTGAAAACCGCCAGGTGACGTCATCGTCATGTTGAGCAACAGCTGAAGCGGAAACTGGAAGCTTCTCTCAGCGCGCAGTCTCTCTGTGTCTCTGAAGGAGAACCCCCTGATCTCTGTGTCTCTCTGAAGGAGAACCCCCTGATCTCTGTGTCTCTCTGAAGGAGAACCCACTGATCTCTCAGCTTCTTCTCAACAACCTGCAGAATCTCTGGTGAGTTTCCTTCAAATCTCAAACACACTGAACTCTTCTGTTAGAACCAGAACCTGATCTAAAGAGATCTCAGGACTCCTCTTTAAGGGAACCAGACCTGGGCTCTCTTCTGACCTCATGTGGGGCATTGAGCTTTATTTTTAACTGTACTAATGTTCATATATACCAAAAACACACAAAAAAAATCCTTTGGCTTCAAGCCAGGCAACAGGAAGTATTACATGCTGACTCTCTTGCCATTTAAGGTTTTAAGGAAGACTTAAACCGGGGTGGCCAACCCTCCCGGTCTCGCGCTGCTCCTGAGTTCATATCTTATTGTAATTGTGAGGGTTTTTTGCGAATATCTATCCCAGTTCACAAAGGGTTAACAACACAGGCGCTGGCTAAAGTGCTTTAGCCAATCAGAATGCAGATCCTGGAGTACCGGAGGCGGGCTTTACTGCGCTCGCGATGTGACAGTGAAGGGAGAGATCTGCTTCTCTAAGAAATATAACTCCGGTAATCACTCTTTATAAAGCTGTCAGATGTAGTATACAGGAAACTGTGTGTGTGTGTGTGTGTGTGTGTGTGTGTGTGTGTGTGTGTGTGTGTGTGTGTGTGTGTGTGTGTGTGTGTGTGTGTGTGTGTGTGTGTGTGTGTGTGTGTGTGTGTGTGTGTGTGTGTGTGTGTGTGTGTGTGTGTGATTATTATGACCTGCAGCGGTGTATCTGTGTGCATCTGTCAGTCAGAGGGTTAGAAGTCCACAGAGTTATCATGTGAGGATATGGAAGCAGTGTTTGAACCGACCTTAGTCATGGGTTGGTTTGAAATACAAACATTTCAATATTCCTTCAACACTGTCACAGAGTCAAAGATACAGACGGGGAGAAGAAGTCGTTCCAGGCATATTTTTTATTTAATTATTAGCAGAAATTGGGAAAGTCCCTGACTTAAAGTCCACTATTATGCAAAGTCACTTCTTGCTGTCTTTATACTGTGTCTGCGTCCCCGGTGTGTAAGGAGACTCACACAGTGTCAGAAAATACAGCCCTCTCTCTTTTCCTCTTTACCCACATCTCTTGTACTTTAACGCCACGCCTTCAGACCAAAGTAAAGATTACTCTCTCAGAGAGCAGTCTCTCTGTGTCTCTCTGAAGGAGAACCCCCTGATCTCTGTGTCTCTGAAGGAGAACCCCCTGATCTCTGTGTCTCTCTGAAGGAGAACCCCCTGATCTCTGTGTCTCTCTGAAGGAGAACCCCCTGATCTCTGTGTCTCTGAAGGAGAACCCCCTGATCTCTGTGTCTCTGAAGGAGAACCCCCTGATCTCTGTGTCTCTGAAGGAGAACCCCCTGATCTCTGTGTCTCTGAAGGAGAACCCCCTGATCTCTGTGTCTCTGAAGGAGAACCCCCTGATCTCTGTGTCTCTGAAGGAGAACCCCCTGATCTCTGTGTCTCTGAAGGAGAACCCCCTGATCTCTGTGTCTATGAAGGAGAACCCCCCGATCTCTGTGTCTCTGAAGGAGAACCCCCTGATCTCTGTGTCTCTGAAGGAGAACCCCCTGATCTCTGTGTCTCTGAAGGAGAACCCCCTGATCTCTGTGTCTCTGAAGGAGAACCCCCTGATCTCTTCTGTTAGAACCAGAACCTGATCTAAAGAGATCTCAGGACTCCTCTTTAAGGGAACCAGATGATAGATAGAAGATAGAATGGGAGGATGAAACCCTCTTTATTAGTCACATACATGCACACAGCAGAGCACACACAGTGAAATTAGTCCTCTGCATTTAACCCATCCTAGTACTAGGAGCACCTGGGCTCTCTTCTGACCTCATGTGGGGCATTGAGCTTGTCTTTATTATCTTGTGCTTTGTATATTTATACTTGTTTATTGTAACTACTAGTAAGTACTTTGATACTAATTCATATATACTTTCTATAGGCAAGGCAAGTGTATTTATATAGCATCTTTCAACACAAGGCAATTCAAAGTGCTTTACAAACATAGCCGTCACTCTGGTGCTGGGATGACGTTGTATTTTATGTTGTAGAACAAAACGTTAAAATCTCTTCAGATTTCAGGTTAAACAACACTGTGAGCGGGATGGCTCAAACAAAAGGTAAGAGACGGAAGCGTTCAGGGTTGGGCAAAAACAACAGCGTTTATTGTTCGAGAAATGTGCACACAACAGACAGCTCCGCGGTATTTTTAGGACGGGCAAGGCCAGGACGGGGTGTGTCGTCTTCCCAGGACCCAGCCTACTGCAAGACAGATCAGAACCAGGTTACCAACATGCTTTATATTAAATGCCTGATTACCTGATTCCGATCAGCTGTCTGGTCTCCGGCCGAGCCACTCCCCTCACCCCAGCAGCCGGCGCTCTAACCACACCCGGCTGCCACATACCCCCACCGCCCGACTCAGGCCGGGATCCCGCCGGCCGACAGCTGACCCCCCCCCCCCCCTCCGCCGAGCGGGAGAGGAAATCGGCCACGACCATCTGGTTACCCGGCCTGTGGATCACCTTGAAGTTAAACGGCTGTAACGCCAGATACCAACGAGTGATCCGGGCGTTGGCATCCTTCATGCGGTGGAGCCACTGGAGCGGGGCATGGTCCGAATAGAGGGTGAAAGGGCGCCCCAGGAGGTAGTAACGCAGGGCGCCGACCGCCCACCGTATGGCGAGGCACTCCTTTTCCACCGTACTGTAGTTCACCTCCCTCTGAGCCAGCTTACGGCTAATGTACAGTACGGGGCGGTCGACCCCCTCTACCTGCTGGGACAAAACGGCCCCCACCCCACTGTTCGAGGCGTCGGTCTGCAAAACAAAAGGTAGAGAAAAGTTAGGGGTGAACAGAAGCGGCTTTCCACAGAGGGCTTTCTTAACCCTCTCAAACGCCAGCTGACATTGCTCCGTCCAGTGGACCGGATCTGAAGCACCCTTTCGGGTCAGGTCGGTCAGAGGGCTGGTCAGCTCCGAAAAGGCGGGGATGAACCGCCTGTAGTAACCGGCCAGCCCCACGAACCTCCTGACCTCTTTTTTCGTCTTGGGCACCGGACAGGCAGAAATGGCGGCCGTTTTCTCTACCTTTGGCCGCACCTGCCCGCCGCCCAAGTGGTACCCCAGATACCGTACCTCCCTCCGCCCAACCGCACACTTATTTGGGTTGGCCGTGAGCCCCGCCTGCCTCAGGGGCTCGAGCACTGCCCCCACCTGCTGCATATGCTGCTCCCATGTCTCACTGTGGATGATGACATCATCCAAGTAAGCAGCAGCATATGCAGAGTGGGGACGCAGCACTCGGTCCATGAGCCGTTGGAAGGTGGCTGGAGCCCCGAACAACCCGAAAGGAAGTGTGACAAACTGGTACAAACCGTACGGAGTGGAGAAGGCCGTTTTTTCCTTCAACTCTGGAGAAAGGGGAATCTGCCAGTAGCCCTTGGTTAAATCCAGTGTCGTATAAAAACGAGCAGTGCCTAGCCGATCCAGGAGTTCGTCGACCCGGGGCATTGGATAAGCATCGAATTTGGACACCTCGTTAACCCTGCGGTAGTCCACACAGAACCGGATTGACCCGTCCGGCTTATGTACCAGCACGACAGGGCAACACCAGTCACTGATGGACTCTTCTATTACTCCCATCTCTAGCATAGCCTGAAGCTCCGCCTGAACAATTTTCCTCTTGTGTTCAGGCAGCCGATAGGGCCGTGAACGAATGGCCACGCCCGGGGGCGTTTCTATGCGGTGGTTTATGAGAGAGGTGCGCCCTGGCAGCGGGGAGAACACATCGGCAAACCGCCCTTGCAACGTGGCAACGTCTGCCATCTGACCGGGTGAGAGATGGTCGCCGCAACAGACCGGGGCTAATTCGGTGTTAATAACGACCTCCGGTCCCAACTCATCTCTTTCTATCACTGTGGTGGCCAGAGAAGCAGACGCCACTTCCCTCCATGTTTTAAGGAGGTTTACGTGGTAGATCTGTGTTGCTCCCCCCCTGTCAGAACGCACCAGCTCATAATCTACGTCCCCCACTCGTCGTGTGACCACGAAGGGCCCTTGCCACTTGGCGAGTAATTTGGAGCTAGAAGTTGGGAGTAACACAAGTACTTTATCTCCCGGCAGGGCTGGACTGGCTATCTGGCGTACCGGGCAAATCCCGCCAGGCCCTCCAACGTTTTGGGCCTTCCCAGGGCCGGAAACAAAACATACATTATATATATTATATTTTTTATTGATTGCGACGGTAAAAACATGACACATCGTGGCCCATTGGATGCTTCTCTTGAGGCACATTTGGCTAGTCCAATGAAATTCCTTGGTTCTCGAAGGCCCGCCCCTCCCTAGAGGCCCTCACTTGACCCAAGTCATCACCTCAAATTTTGTAAGCGAATGGTGGAGGATAGAGAGGTCGCGAGATGGAGAAACAAAAGAGTGGCCATGAGAAGCGAATGGAAAAGAGAAACTTAAAGACGACGCAGCAAAATGTGCAAAAATCACCAACTTATTCAAAAGCAGAAGCTCAACCTCAGGTTCGGGCGGTGGGGCCGCCGGTACAACGACAACGAGCGCACAGGTGGTGGAGAATGTAGAGGAGGAGGAGACGGAGGAGATGGTGGTTCAAGCCGGGGAACCAGAGGAGGAGGAGACGGAGAGACGAGAGTCACGAGACGTGACCCAGCAGGGAGAGATTGAGGTTAGAATTCAGCTCAACACACCCGCTAGCTAGCCAATGCAGTGTAGCTATTCACCGCTTCGGCGTTTCGTTTCCCATTTATTGCCTGAAACCGAGACCAAGTTGTCATCCTGACTTTATCAAATCAGTCACAAACATGTACCCATTTGATATATTTTCATGCACTTCTCTTGTAATGTTGCGCCAGCATATATAACTCTTCCATTTGTCGAGCTGTTACAAGGTCATGTGATGTGTTTGAAGTTATGCTAGTGCCGTCCCGTCTAGAAATACCCTAGCTAGCTAGGCAGATTAGCTATTCACTGCTTCGGCGTTTTTCCCATTTATTGCCTGAAACTAAGACTAAATGTGTCGCCCCCACTCTCTCAAATCAGTCACAAATATGTACCGATTTATTTTCGTGCACCTTTCTTGTATTGTTTTGACAGCTTATAGAAATCTTCCATTTGTCTTGAGCTGTCAGCTGTCACAAGGACGACATGTGCTGTGTCTTGTAATTGCTAGTGCGTGTTAGTTATGGCATCCCCCCTTTCACTTTCTCAAATCCAACAAATATCTTATTTCTACTCTACTGCTTGTCGTGTGTTGTGCAACTGTGATTTTATACTAAATGTATTTTTGTAATATTTTCCTATTTGCACGGTAGATGGATAGGTAAGAAGCTGACTAGCCGTGCTACTGTTTAGGAATAGCTGATAGCTACGCGCTCACTCCAATTTGCATGACATGTAAAAACATGGTATATTAGCTTTGTTGTTGGCAATGTGTATCTGATATTTTAATCGTGTCTTTATGAGTTGCATTTTCCTGTGGTGGTCATGGATAGGCTATCCTACCATTCAAACACGTTGTGTTCTGGAAAGCATGAAAGCAATGGATGTTTCAATTTCTTCATGGTTGAGACAACGCAGTTGGATGTTTCAAGGCGTATTGTACACGGAACTTTAACAAGTTATGTTGGAAGCCTAAGCAATAAGAAGCAGTCACTTGGTTTTGCTGTGGTGAAAAAAATGACGAGTGTCCGAAAAAAACACACTGTTAGACATAATGACTAGCTTACGCTGTTTTGATCTGTCTCAAGTTGCATTACAGTTTATGCCTAGACAACTAGAAACGTTTTGGTGGGGGGGGGGGGGGGGGTGTTAACATTCCATTCAGTAAGCTCACTAACAGTATGTGGATTGGAGCAATTTTAAGCTGAAAGTATAAAAACATTTAACCAAGGAAATTATTACTACAGGTTTAATTTTATTCAGTAAGACTTACATATTCAGTAAGACTTAAAACATACAGTAGTGTGTGTGTGTGTGTGTGTGTGTGTGTGTGTGTGTGTGTGTGTGTGTGTGTGTGTGTGTGGTGCCTTAGCTTTGGTGTCAAATATTGCTCTGACTAGATTTGGTTTCCAACTTATATTGTTGTGTTTAAAGCCAAATCAGAACGTTGAAATGGGAGTGGAAGATTTTTTATATATATATATATATTTTTAAAAAATGGCGCTTGGCCCTTGGGTGATCAAAAGTGCCCGGGCCCTTTTCAGATGCCAGTCCAGCCCTGCCTCCCGGTGAAAATTGTCTCAGTTTCGACCCTCTGTTGTACAGGCGCTGCTGACGTTCCTGAGCCTGCAGCAAATTCTCCCGTGATAACTGCCCCAGTGAATGGAGTTTTGCTCGCAGGTCCATAACGTACTGAATTTCGTTTTTACTTGTGCTCGGACCCTCCTCCCAGTTTTCTTTAAATAGGTCCAAAACACCCCGTGGCTTCCTGCCAAACAGCAGTTCAAAGGGAGAAAATCCCGTGGAGGACTGAGGCACCTCCCGCACTGCAAACAACAGAGGGTCTAGCCATTTATCCCAATTACGGCTATCCTCGTGAACGAACTTACGAACCATGTTCTTTAGCGTTTTGTTAAACCGCTCCACCAGGCCATCGGTCTGTGGATGGTAAACACTAGTCCGGATCGAGCGGACGCCCAACAGTTCATACAGCTCGCGTAGTGTGCGTGACATAAATGACGTGCCCTGGTCAGTCAGGATCTCTTTCGGATCCCGACTCGGGAGATTATATGAAACAGTGCCTGTGCAACGCTCTTTGCAGAGATATTGCGCAACGGCACTGCCTCGGGATATCGTGTTGCATAATCCACTAGGACTAGTACAAAGCGATATCCCCGTGCACTCCGGTCTAATGGCCCGATGAGGTCCATACCAACTCTCTCAAAAGGCACCTCAATTAATGGGAGTGGGCGCAGAGGCGCTTTTGGGGTGGCCGGCGGATTAACCAGCTGACATTCGCTGCAGGATGCACACCACCGCTTCACATCCGCGCGAATGCCCGGCCAATAAAATCGGGCCATGATCCGGTGTAGTGTCTTATCGTACCCTAGGTGACCTGACATGGGGTTGTGATGAGCCGCCTGGAAAATCATTTCCCGACGGCTTTGTGGTACCAACAACTGGGTATTGATCTCTCCTGTCTGTGTGTCACGGCTCACACGATACAGCCTGTCCCTAATAACAACAAAGTGTGGGTGTGTGAGTGCTGTGTTTGGGTGTAGCTGGGAGCCATCAATACTCACCACCTGATCGAAAGCGTGCTGAAGGGTCCCATCCCTAGACTGTTCGAGGGGGAAATCCTCAACCGGGAACACTGGCGGGGGCAGAGGGGCCTCCCCGGCACCCTCCGGTGGTAGAGGGACCTCCCCGGCCCCCTCCGTGTCTGTTCCCCCTTCGTTGCCGTCAGCCGCTTCCGATTCGCCACTCAACACAGCACACCACTCACATTTCCCTGACTCCCGTGAACGCACCCCCATAGCCCCCGCTAGCTTAGCAAACCCCGGCCAATTTGTTCCCAAGATCAGAGGGTGCGTGAGGCGAGTACTAACTCCAGCCCTGACTCTGCTTTTTTCCCCTAAAAGATATTTCCAGAGTCACCTCCGGGTACTGGTGAATATCCCCATGCACACACCTCACCTTCACCCACGATGCTTCAACCAATGCCCCCGGCCGAACCAAGCGCTGATGGATCATCGTCTGATTACAGCCTGTGTCCATCAGAGCCTGGTGGGTACCCCCCTGTTTACATACCGGTATACGGTACGTCCCTTCTAAACCGGGGGAGGCAACTGGCGGTCCCGCAACCCGGACCAACTGTCCAACCTCCATCATGGGACACTCCCGCCGGAAGTGGCCGGGCTGCCCGCACCGCCAGCACTCCTGCCCTGGAGCCTTAGGAGCCCCCCGTGGTGCCGGACGACCAGAGGCAGAGGCTGGATCCTGGGGAGAGAGAGAGAGAGAGAGAGATGAGGTAGGGCTTGGGTGGGAAGGGGCCGGGTCGTGGGTTGAGGGGAACGCGGTGCAGCGGCGGCTGTCGGGAACCTCCTCCTCGGGGCTGGAACGGGTCGGTCCGCGGGGACGACAGGTTGTCGGGGCTCCTCCTTCATGCTCCGCCGGGGAAGCGAAAGGTGGTCCTCCGCGAGGACGACGGCTGCCTCCAGGCTGGCAGGGCGGTGACACTGGACCCAATTCGCCGTTGACGATGGCAGCCCGGCGACAAACTGCTCCAGTGCCACCTGCTCCATGACGTCCTCGGCGGAGCGCAACCCCGGCTGAAGCCAGCGCCTCGCCGCATCGAGGAGCTGCTTCGCGTAGGAGAAGGGGCGGCCAGCGTCCTCGAAGGGAAGGGCCCTGAACCGGCGGCGGTGTCCCTCTGGCGTGCTGCCGAGCCGGTCCAGGATGGCCCTCCGCAGCTGCTTGTACTCATGTCGATCGGACGCTGGCAGGCTGTGGGCGGCTAGCTGCGCTCCCCCGGCCAGCAGGGGAAGAAGCCGCACAGCCCACTCCTCCTCCGGCCACCCGCACGCCGCCGCAGTGCCCTCACATATGTCCAGATAAGCCTCTGGGTCGTCGTCGGCTGACATCTTCTGGAGGGCAATCTGCGGCGGCCGGGCGGGGTTGGTCACCGGCTCGGCTTCCCGGGCGGCCGGACGCTGCAGCAGCTCCCGCAGGAGAGCACGGTACTCCCGCTGGCTGGAGGCGATTTCGAGGAGAGCCTCGCTCTGCTGACGTTGCAGGGCAGTTGTGCTCTCCTGCATGAGGGCGAGACGCTGGAGGGCCTGGCCCAGCGGGCTTTCTCCTTCCGTCATCTGAGGGGTTCAAGTCCCTGTTCAGGGCGCCACTGTGAGCGGGATGGCTCAGGTAAAAGGTAAGAGACGGAAGCGTTCGGGGTTGGGCAAAAACAACAGCGTTTATTGTTCGAGAAATGTGCACACAACAGCCAGCTCCGCGGTATTTTTAGGACGGGCAAGGCCAGGACGGGGTGTGTCGTCTTCCCAGGACCCAGCCTACTGCAAGACAGATCAGAACCAGGTTACCAACATGCTTTATATTAAATGCCTGATTACCTGATTCCGATCAGCTGTCTGGTCTCCGGCCGAGCCACTCCCCTCACCCCAGCAGCCGGCGCTCTAACCACACCCGGCTGCCACAAACACCAACCAAAAACACATTCAGAGAACCATTGACCTCCTCACCAGGGAACCGGATTGAAGTTAAAGTAGAGAAGGATTATTATCTCAAATAACTAATCTATAAGAAAAATGGCCTGGACATTGCAGCCATTTTATGTTTGTGTACATTTCTGACCAATGTGTGCTGCTAACAAAGTGCAATATAACTTGAAAATTCAAAATAAAAATGGTTCAAAGAAAAAGAAAAATGGCCACAAAAGTGGTAGATTTTTATATATCACTTTATAAAATTGTTAATATTGTTGCATAAATTCGATTTCGCTTTATGAATGCACACACCCTGCCTCTCACACACAGCTCCTTTTTTGACCCCCGGTCAAGATGCTCTGGAAAACAGTTGGCTTTAAGTAAATGTATTATGTCAACAATTTGTGGATTTTTTGCGCCTCTTTGTGGAGAGGAAAGGTCTGATTGAACTTAAAATGTGAGCATGGTTAGACATGATATTAGCAAATCATTGAGGCTCACTAACGAGCTGTTGTTGATTCTTTTCAGGTCCTTCAAAGCGATGGCCTCTGAAGGCAGCGGGACGATGGAGGTGGCGGCACTCGGACGGCCTTTCAGCCTCGGGATGTTGTACGACTGCCGCAAAGACTCACTCGTCCCTGGTGAGGACGCACATTTTAATATACTTTCTGCATCACGGCCAAATATTCAGTATTTCTATATATCTTTCGATATATATTTACAAGGAAATCAAAATGGCATGAATCTGTGGTTCACAGCGTTAATTCGAGACTAAATGTTCAGAACAAATTTAGATTATGTGACATCCATTTTTCTGATCGCAGCCAGGCATTCGAAGAGGGAACTGATATTGCTCATCACGTTTTGATTAACAGAAAAATAAATGTGTGTCTCTCTGAGTAGGCCGGTTGAGGTAACGTGTATAAAGAGAAGGTTGGGCGATGAAGTGATCCCTGTAGAGTTAAGGTGCAGATCAGGACATTGGGAGACCCCTACTATACATTTCAAAACGGTGGGGTCCTCATCATTATCGGGTTCACTATGCTGACAACTAGACTATAGCCACCAAGAACATTTCAACCAAATGAAGGGCCCTGGCTCTGTCGTAGTGGAAAGAACATAACATGTTTCTAAGCTAACGATAGCTAGTGACAGTAACAAGCTGACGCCTGACTCGTAACTAAAAGTGATGGCAGTGTTTCTTTAACATTGGCTTGTGATTGTCAACCTTACGTTGGCTAACATTTAGCGTGTTACTGTCACTTGACATACATTTTTCTGTCCCCACAATATAACTTGAAACTAAAGAACCTTTAATTAAAGAAGTGTGTTCGTCCATTGCATGTTGAGGAGTTCCCTTTTTGGAGACATGAGTACAAAATACCACTCTCTCACAGGATCACATTTCTAGGTCCAGGCAAATTGGTACATGGCTTTATGGAAGTGCAGTTTTCAGGCCTATGTCCTGTCTCACACCTTCGGCTCCATATCTTCTCGTTTATCCAGCTGACCGTTGTTAGTGGGAAAGGAAAGAAGGGCTTCAACCACTCATTCCTCTTTGGTGGTGATTGCTAGAGCCAGTTGATGAATCAGATTGTTGGGGTCCTTGCTGGCCACCACGCAGTTTGGTAGCAGGTTTGACTCTTGGCCGTTGATCTGCTTTTTGTTCCTTGCTGTTGAAGTGTGCAGGTTCTGGTGGACTTCTGCTTATTATCTGCCGCAACACCTGTAGTGTCTGGACAGTTCCTCTCAAGCCACCAACCTATATAGAGAAGAGTAAATGTGAGATCACTGCCACTATGAGGAGTTTCTTTGTTAAAGCAGTGTTGGGCAAATGCATCTCTGAGGTAAGCCAGTAGTTTGATGAGCAACGTAACAACATGAGATCCTCTCCTCACCTCTGTGGGACTTTCCATAGTGTTTAGCATTCCCAGCAGAGTTACAGCCAATGCTGCAAAGTCTTCAAACCTTGGTCATCCCCGCTACTACTGCCGGAGCATTCACAATGGCCTTAAGCTCTCCACCAGCTGTCTGGGTTGACCATATCTTGCGTTGCGACTTTATTTGACTCTTTCTAGGTTAACCTGCCATGATGTGCACAGATTGTTCTACAAGGTGAAGTTATCTCGAGATAACATTGAATGCTGTGTTCTCCTGAAATGAATGAACTAAAATATAAAGAGCATGTTGGACTTGAGACCTCCCATGTCTTGGAATGGATCCTTAGATTTTGCCTCTTAAAGTTAGTTTGTATGAACATCTAATCTGGTTCTAGATTGATTTTTGCTTCTTCTTTTTTGCAGGAATGACGTTGTGGGACCGTGATGACCTTAAAAATCATATCGGAGAAAGACCACAGAGCTATAATTATTTTGATATAGTTGCATCTGAATCAATTGAGCACAAATCTAAAGCACTAAATGTTGAAGCATCACTGAAGGCCAGTTTCTTGAGTGGACTGGTAGAAGTTGAAGGATCAGCCAAATATCTGAACGATAGAAAGACTTCCAAAAATCAGGCCAGAGTTACTCTGAAGTACAAAACTACCACAAAGTTCCATGAACTGTCCATGAATCATCTTGGAGGAGACAATGTTAAGCATCAGTCTGTGTTTGATAAAGGAATAGCAACACATGTAGTCACAGGTATCCTTTATGGTGCACAAGCCTTCTTTGTCTTTGACCGTGAGGTGTCTGTAAAAGAAAAGGATCAAGACATTCAGGGAAACTTGAAGCTGATGATAGAGAAAGTTCCCTCTCTTGCAAAAGAGGGAAAAGGCTTGTTGGAAATGGAAGACAAGGACAAAGCTAATGTTGAGAAACTGTCCTGCAGATTCTTTGGAGACTTTTTGATTCAGAAACCTCCTACATCCTTTCAGGATGCAGTAGAAGTCTACCAAAGTCTGCCAAAGCTGCTGGGAGCCAACGGGGAAAAAGCAGTACCAGTGAAGGTCTGGATGTTGCCACTGACATGTTTAGATTCTACTGCTGCTAAACTTGTCCGTCAGATAAGTATTGGATTAGTTGAAGAATGTCAGAGGGTCCTGGAGGACTTCAGTGACCTGGAAATGAGGTGCAATGATGCACTGAAAACCCAAACTGCACAGCAGTTCCCACAGATTGGAAGAAAACTCAAAACCTTTAAACAGATGTGCTCTGAGTTCAAACTGGAATTCCAACAAACCCTGGCAAAGAAACTTCCATCAATCCGAGGAGGAGGAGAAGAAGAAGCTGTGCTCGCAGAGATCCTGAGGAAGACATGTTCTTCTCCTTTCAACAGCGAGAACCTGAACGAGTGGATGGACTGTAAGGAGAGAGAAATCTCCATTTTAAAGTCCACCACCAACATGATGAAAAACACCGAGATCGTTCCACGAGAAAATGATCTTCATGAAGAAATTCTCAACACGGAGCACGCTGTGTGTTTTATCTTCACCTCGCTGGGAAGGGATGAACCGTACCTCTCAGCTTTATCAAAGTACCTGAAACAAACACCCAAACCAGACCACGCTCAACATCCACACACTCCAGATCAATGGTACAACTCAAGAAGAGAGATGGAAGCAATGTGGCGTAAAGCAAAGCTCTTCAGTGATTTTGCCGAGGCCAACAAGGATAAGCCTAACATTACATTTCTGACAGTGGGTTTATCAGACGAGACACAGAAACGGGCAAGCATCCACCTTTATACAGACGGCTCTGCTGTCAGTGAGAACTTTGAGCCACCTTCAGCGCCTGCAACAGTAACAGGAAGTGATGTAAACCACAACAGTGTGACACTGGAGATTTCTCCACCCAGATCTGGAGCTGAGGACATCACCTCCTACTCTGTGGAGTACCGTGTCAGTGGAGAGGATGGCTGGAAACAAAAGACAGCATCCATAGCTGAAGAAGTCACAGTGAGCGACCTGAGTCCTAACACAGAGTACGTGTTCAGATGCAGGGCAGAGACACCAGTAGGTGCCGGGCCAGCCAATGAAGTGAGAGGATCCATTAAAACCTTACCCTGCAGCCCTCCTGGAAAACCCAACGTTGAATCAAACTCACGTGAGATATCAGTCAGCTGGGAGGAACCTGCTGAGCTCGGACAAGATGTCCACGTTTTGAGCTACATCGTAGAGTACGCCAAACCAGACCAACAGGTGAGAGAGGGAGATCTCCACTGGGAGCAAATGATGGTGGGAGCTGAGAAGGTGATCATTCCAGGACTTCAGCCAGAGACAGAATACGCTGTCAGGGTCAGGGGTGATTGTGGTGCAGCTGGAAGAAGCAAAGAAAGCATCTCTGTTAATGTCTGCACAACTGAACCTGCACCTTTCACTGAACTCCTCAAAAGTAAAAGCAAGAGGATCAACTCTGGATCTCCCTCAGTTTACAAACTGCCTCTGACAGAAGAAGACATGGAGGTGGATGGATGCCGGAGGTACAGCTTTGGCTCAGAAAGCACGAGGCAAAATCGCACAATATTGCTTATTGGAGCACCAGGATCTGGAATGTCCACTCTGATCAATGGACTCATCAACTACATAGTTGGTGTAGAGTGGGAGGACAATTTCAGATTCAAGTTAGTTGATGAGGATCAGTCGAGATCTCAAGCTGAAAGCCAGACCTCTGAAGTCACTGTGTACAAAATCAACCACCAAGAGGGCTTTAAAATCCCTTTCTCTCTGACCGTCGTTGACACTCAAGGCTTTGGAGATACAATAGATGAGGACATCACAGAAGAGCTACGTAATCTCTTCTCTTCAGAGCGTGGCGTCAGTGAAATCAACGCCGTGTGTTTTGTAGTTCAAGCTTATTTAGCTCGGCTCACACCATCTCAGCAAGATTTGTTTTATTCTATGCTCTCAATCTTTGGCAAAGATGTGGTAGAGAACATCCAGGTTCTGGTGACATTCTCAGACGGCCAACGCCCACCAGTTCTAGAGGCGATCAATGCTTCAGCTGTCCCATGTCCTAAAACAGAAGACGGGCTGCCAGTTCACTTCAAGTTCAATAACTCTGCATTGTTTGCACAGAACCGATCATCTGCTGCTGACTCGAGAGGAGAGGAGGAAGATGGAGGCTTGGATCAGATGTTCTGGAAAATGGGGGCAAAAAGCATGAAGAGGTTCTTTGTTGCTTTAGATAAGATAACAACCAAAGGCTTGACTTTAACAAGCGAGGTTTCTCCAGAAAGAAAGAGGCTCGAGAAGTCAATTGAAAAATTGCAAAAGCAATTGAAAGTTTTGTTAGCCAAGCTAGACGAGGTAAAAGAGACATCTGAAAACATTAAAGAGCAAGAGCAACACCTCGACACGGAGGGACGCCTTGTAAATCAGGGGCTTGCGATGATCATAAGTCAAGTGGGTAATGCGATTAAATCAACTATGAGTTGGAGGAGCTCATAAACAGGTCTAATAACCCAACACTCTACGATAAGGTACGATATTACTTTAGGTAATAATTCCTGAACACAATACGAGAAAAACCAACATCTACCGTGACATCACAATCTCGAGAGAAACATGCTCATAGATTCTTTGGATGGATTCAGTGTTTCGTAAAGCAGAAAAACGACTTTAAAGTCAAGAATCTCAAAACGAGGGCAAAATCACGACCAGTGCCACTGACCCCAAGGACAGGACCTGTAAAAAAATGTACTTTTCGGACTTCAGATTACTGCAATCCAGCCATAAATACTAACCTCCCATGATCCTCTTATCGTGAATATCCTGTTCTGTTTCAGTGCTCCCCACATCGCCTGAGGACAATGAGTAACCATGCCTGACCTCTGACCAATGATTGTTTTAATTATCATTTAATAAACGCTGCTTTGGGTGATGGCGAGCTAAAATGCTCCACAGATCAATTAAAAAGTGAATCGACTCAAAAGGTTTTTGACACACTCTCTTTACCTTTAATGTAAATAGTGTCAAAGAAAGGTTTGAATATAAACCTCTGAGATAATGCTTTCTGTGTTTTCTTTACATTGCTTTCCTGCAGGAGTTTTCTGCATGGTCTGATGATTAAAGGGAACCGTGTGGGGACAGATGTTACCGTGTGAATGTGTGAGTTCATGAACGTCCTGACACCACCGACGAAACATTTCATTAACCTGAGCGTTTAAAACTGTATATTTGTTTCGTTGTTAAACTCAATTATTTTGACACCGGTCCGAGTCGCGTTGTTCGATGCAGTTTTTTAACAGCTTGTTGTTGAATGCTTTAGCTTCTTCTGCTCTTCGTTTGGTTCTCTCTGAGATTCGAACGATGAATGTGTATTATGTTGGTGAGTGTCCTGAAGTGATAGGGTGACTTCTGCTGGATCAAGGAGACGTTATTGAACGATAAGTCAGACTAATGGAAAGATTTAAATCAGCGAGATTAAAGATCGCTTTCACCTTTCTTTCTTTAACTGCTTGGATTATTGGTCTTTTTTTTAATCTACCATTTGTTGTACTTTGTTGCTGCTTTAAATCACAGAACCTGATACTGATGTGTCTTTGATTACATTTGATTGACATTATTGAATAATCAAGACTAAATAAATGCTGTTATGCCTCTTCGTCAGTCTGGACTTTCTCTGACTTCTGTCTGCAAAGTAACTAAGAAGGAAATATTGTATATGTAACTGCATGACATTTATATACAGCTTTAAGTTCTACGAACATTCCAGCTACAGAACTGTTTAAATAAAAACATGACTATGGTCCCTTTGGTTGATATTTTTCATTATTTTATTTTATTTTTATTTATTATTTATTCACATGGATAACGAGATATACAATTGTGGTCCTTCTTTTAAAAGCACCTTTTTTTATTTATCAGAATTCTTATTTTTTAATCCACACTCCGCCATTAGAACCTGCCAAGAACATAATTCATTTCAGATGATTTAGTATTCTTTTTATTTTCATGCATAACGAGATGGACTATTCTGGTCCCTTATTTATAATAAGTTCCCTTCTTTGTTACAGTGGGGCAAAAAAGTATTTAGTCAGCCACTAATTGTGCAAGTTCTCCCATTTAAAAAGATGAGAGAGGCCTGTAATTTTCATCAAAGGTACACTTCAACTATGAGAGACAGAATGAGAAAAAAAATCCAGGAAATCACATTGTAGGATTTTTAATGAATTAATTATAAATTCCTCGGTAAAATAAGTATTTGGTCACCTACAAACAAGCAAGATGTCTGGCTCTCACAGACCTGTAACTTCTTCTTTAAGAGGCTCCTCTGTCCTCCACTCGTTACCTGTATTAATGGCACCTTTCTGAACTCGTTATCAGTATAAAAGACACCTGTCCACAACCTCAAACAGTCATACTCCAAACTCCACTATGGCCAAGACCAAAGAGCTGTCAAAGGAGACCAGAGACAACATTGTAGACCTGCACCAGGCTGGGAAAACTGAACCTGCAATAGGTAAGCAGCTTGGTGTGAAGAAATCAACTGTGGGAGCAATTATTAGAAAATGGAAGACATACAAGACCACTGCTAATCTCCCTCGATCTGGGGCTCCACGCAAGATCTCACCCCGTGGGGTCAAAATGATCACAAGAACGGTGAGCAAAAATCCCAGAACCACACGGGGGGACCTAGTGAATGACCTGCAGAGAGCTGGGACCAAAGTAACAGAGGCTACCATCAGTAACACACTACGCCGCCAGGGACTTAAATCCTGCAGTTCCAGACGTGTCCCCCTGCTTAAGCCAGTACATGTCCAGGCCCGTCTGAAGTTTGCTAGAGGGCATTTGGATGATCCAGAAGAGGATTGGGAGAATGTCATATGGTCAGATGAAAC
The DNA here is from genome assembly GCF_036324505.1 of Eleginops maclovinus. Lineage (NCBI taxonomy): Eukaryota > Metazoa > Chordata > Actinopteri > Perciformes > Eleginopidae > Eleginops > Eleginops maclovinus. The sequence continues at coordinate 25,014,087 of NC_086354.1, forward strand.
CAAAATAGAACTTTTTGGTAAAGACTCAACTCGTTGTGTTTGGAGGAGAAAGAATGCAGAGTTGCCTCCAAAGAACACCATACCTACTGTGAAGCATGGGGGTGGAAACATCATGCTCTGGGGCTGTTTTTCTGCAAAGGGACCAGGACGACTGATCCGTGTAAAGGAAAGAATGAATGGGGCCATGTATCGTGAGATTTTGAGGGAAAACCTCCTTCCATCAGCAAGGGCACTGAAGATGAAGCGTGGCTGGGTCTTTCAGCATGACAATGATCCCAAACACACCGCCAGGGCAACGAAGGAGTGGCTTCGTAAGAAGCATTTCAAGGTCCTGGAGTGGCCTAGCCAGTCTCCAGATCTCAACCCCATAGAAAATCTTTGGAGGGAGTTGAAAGTCCGTGTTGCCCAGCGACAGCCCCAAAACATCACTGCTGTAGAGGAGATCTGCATGGAGGAATGGGCCAAAATACCAGCAACAGTGTGGAAACCTTGTGAAGACTTACAGAAAACGTTTGACCTCTGTCATTGCCAACAAAGGGTATATAACAAAGTATTGAGATGAACTTTTGTTATTGACCAAATACTTATTTTCCACAACAATTAGAAAATAAATTCTTTAAAAATCCTACAATGTGATTTCCTGGATTTTTTTTCTCATTCTGTCTCTCATAGTTGAGGTATACCTATGATAAAAATGACAGGCCTCTCTCATCTTTTTAAATGGGAGAACTTGCACAATTGGTGGCTGACTAAATACTTTTTTGCCCCACTGTATGTATTTATTTGTAGAACTGTATTCCTTTTTTAATTTATATTCAATATTATTATTGTTGTTGTTTTTGGACTATTGTGGAACATTGCTTATTTCATTTTACTTTCACGGACAATGAGAAAGACAGTTCTGTTTATTTTCTTATTTTAAATGTTCTTCCTTTTTTTGGTGATTATTATTCATTTTGGTCCACACTCCAACCCTGTAGGTGGGGGTAATGCACTTTAAAGGTTAGTTACTACAAGGAACCAAACCAAACAAATGACACTAATATTCTATTTATTTATTATTATTATTTTATTTGAATGGAAATTCTGATCTTTATTCTTTTTTAAATGTTATTATTAGTATTAGTATTATTGTTATTGTTGTTGTTGTTGTCCTCCCTCCAACACAGTAGGTGGCGGTAATGCAGCTTCAACGTTACTGGGCAGTCCGTCATCGAAACCAAAGAAGAAGTCGGGTATGTTATTCCGGAGGATGCACGAGAGCAGCGACACATTTTTTATTGTCGTTTTGTTTTGTTTTTGTTTTTGTTGCTGGGCAGATTTCACCCTGCAGAACGTTTGATCCTCGGGGAGTTTATTACAGGTAAGAAGATTACGTCATCAGGATCCCAATAAAGGTATATGCGGTTAGAGAGGACTAGCAGGATTACAGTACAATACATCTGGAAATAAAGAGGGATATATTAAAGGGACTGAATTCATGTTCTTTGTGAGTGCATGTTCTTTGTGAACACATCTCTATTTAAAGGCAGGAGCTGGACATCTGGTTTATTTAACACCGATACCGTTGGTTTATAATTCATGGATTCAGCTCTAAGTGCATTTGAAGCCTTTATAGTGTTGATATGTCGGTTTCTGAATTACAGTTCCATTTCTACAAACCCTTCAGTCACATGTTGTTTATTTTCTCTTGTTTTATTTGCTTTGCATTTGATATTGAGCTAATCCAAAGTAAAGTAATCAGATTACATCTGTATTGTAAATCTCAGATTACTGATTACATTTTTTGAACTAGTTGTTAGTAACCCTGACAACAACAACAACAACAACACTGTGCACTAACAGAGCAGTAAGAGGAGCAAAGTAAACAAAGACCAGTAATCGATGTAAAAGAAGTGCACAGTGAGGAATGCTATTGTGCAAAACCCATTATCATTCACAATAACAACAATAGGTGTTATTTATAGAGCGCTTTACAGAGGACACAAATCAGAGGGAAAATCAAGTTAACATCTTTCAATGAAACCACATTTGTCCCAAGGACATCACACCTTAAAAGCCAGTCTGAAAGGTGAGTTTGGGTCAGTGGTTATTGCACATTAGTATTATAGTATGTATATATATTGTGTATTTCTAGATACTGTACTGCTATACTGGTGATATGCTCTATGTCCTTTCTAATGTGCATGGGTGGTTTTGGGGAGGGGGTGGGTGGCCAGTGCCCCTGTCACAATGGACTGCATGATGATGATTCAGTTTGTAGGTAGCGTTGTGCGGTTACCTTGATTGGTTAATTGGATTTGATGTGTTTCTCATAATGAAGTCAATGAAATGTTTACTACTGAAACAAATTCTTGTGCTCTTGATGTTCAGCAGGGGGTGTTTCAAGACCGTGTGTCCGGGCAGCCGGCCTCCCCGGCGGGATGGCGGCTCTGCGCAGCGTCGCTCTCCAGGAGCAGATCTCCATCATCATGGGCGCCCTGACCAGCGCCGCCGTGCAGGAGATCTGCGAGCTGGTGGCGGAGGGATACCAGGTGCTGCAGGCGGAGATTCAACGCAGGCACAAGGAGAACCAGGACCTGAGGAAGAAGCTGCACCTCATCGAGTCTATCGTGGTGCGGGGGGGGAGAGAGGGGATCGAACCGGCAGCTGAGGGGAAAGTAACAATCGAACCGGCGGCTGAGGGGGAACAGCAGCCGGAGAGTGACCGGGGAGACGCCGTTGCTGCTGCCGGAGGAGGAGGAGTGGCGGTGATGAGGGAGGAGGTGAACACAAAGCCGGACTGGGATCTACTTTTCCACCGAACTATTTGGGAAACACAGGGATTTAAATCCCCCCCCCCCCGTGTGCTTCGATGATAATATGAATGATTTTTCCTGAACAAGCGCGTCGCTGCATCCTGTTTGATATCGGTATTAGGCCTTAAGATCCACCTGTTTCTGTTTATACTCTGAGGACAGAGGGGAGTTAATCATGCCCTGATCTGCAGCTGATCTCAAGAGAACACTTTCTCATTTATTTTTTGTCTCAGTCTCGTTACCTTGGGCGAAAAGCTTCGTGATGAGATGTTATTTGATTTGCTCTTCTAGATAGTGTGATAATTAAATTGAAAACAGCTGTAGTTTAGTTTCCAAATATAGATTTTTTTTATAAATAAAAGAAGGACTTAATTAATAATAAAATCTCTAAAGTCATTTTTTAAATTCTAATATTATTTTATATTTATATTTTTTTAATAAGATTTATTGTGTAATTTTTTTCAGAAGTGACAATATAAAACCTTAAATGAATTGGTCTTTTAATTAATCAATTTTAAAATAATTTATCTAATAATCTTGTATTAAGGTCACGAAAAATGAGGCAGAAAGTTGGTTTTGAGTTGTATTCTTAGTGGAAGAAGTTTTATACCGTATTATGACCCTTTCTACTTTTTTAAATGTATTTTTCTTGTAATTTTTTCCCAGCTTCCTGACGTGGTGTTGATCAAAGACGAAGACTCGGACAGTAACCACAGCCTGGAGGAAGGTGAGGGGAGAGGACCCAATGTCCTTTTATATCAGGGTTTGTTATGTTTTGGTTAAGAAACGTCTTCACTATATTTTAATATTTGTTACAAAACCTGATGAACCATCACATGTCTCATCTAAACTCCGCAGAAAGTCTTCCTCTCAGTGATGCGCGTTCTCTCTCCCTGCAGATGAGAAAACGTCTGCCTCCAGAGAGCTCGTCCAGTCGCCTCCCGTCAGCCGGAACGTGAAGAGAGTCTGGCCTGGAGGTGAGGACGCCGACAGGAAGTCCTCCTCGGAGCTGCCGAAACCAGCGAAGAAGAACTTCCCAGTGTACTTGGTGGACTCTCCCCCCCGCAGCGAGCCGGGCTGCTCGTCCTCTCTGGAGGCCGGAGAGTCGCTCGGCTCCTTCTCCTCTCAGATGGACCTGAACAGACCCGGGTTCTTCAGCCTGACCGAGTCCCCCACCAGCAGCCCCAGAGCTACACTTCAGACGGTGAAACTCTAAGTATTTCAAAATAAAAGCTTTGAGGTCAGGTGAAGTTCTTTCTGAAGCGCTTTGTTTTAGAAAGTAAATCTATGTTTCCTCTGAGCGATGCTTCTTGTGTTTTCCTGCAGACGGAGTCTCCAACCAGCAGCCCCAGAACGCGGCCGTCCTTCCCTCGGTTTCATCAGAATGGGAACCTGGACGATGACGGCGGTGCCTTCGGGCTGAAGATGGTCAGCGTCAGCGGGTCGTTCCAGGCCGACAGCCAGCCGACCGAGAGCAGCGACTCCTCGTTCCAGTACGAGATGAACCTCGCCTCCTTCGGGGACCTGATGCCGGGTCAGGACCAGCAGTTCGGCGACGGATCGAAACGGCTGGTTTGCCCCGTGTGTTCGAAGACCTACGCCACCTCGCAGAACCTGGAGGTGCACCTGCGAATCCACACGGGCGAGAGGCCCTTCAGGTGCGGACAGTGCGGGAAGAAGTTCACTCAGTCGGCGCACCTGAAGGCGCACATCAGCGTGCACAGCGGGGAGCGCCCGTACCTGTGCACGCTCTGCCCGCGCAGCTTCATCGTTAAATACAGCCTGAAGCTGCACATGGACCGCTGCCACGCCCCGGGCGGCCAGCAGAACATTCTGTAGACGCCTCGTTTGAGGAAGAGAAGGGACTCGACTCGCTGTATGTTCCCCATCGATGTCCGACTGGGAAGAAATAATTCAGCTGGGGCAAAATTCAAACCGATATTCTCTGAGGATACAGTGGGGAGGCAAGTATTTGATACACTGCCGATTTGGCAGGTTTTCCCACTTACAAAGCATGTAGAAGTCTGTAATTTGTATCATAGGTACTCTTCAACTGTGAGAGAAGGAATCTAAAACAACAATCCAGAAAATCACACTGTATGATTTTAAAGTCATTAATTTGCATTTTACTGGATGACAGAAGTATTTGATACATCAGAAAAACACAGCTTAATATTTGGTACAGAAACCTTTGTTTGCAATTACAGAGATCAGACGTTTCCTGTAGTTCTTGACCAGGTTTGCACACACTGCAGCAGGGATTTTGACCCACTCCTCCATCCAGATCTTCTCCAGATCCTTCAGGTTTCGGGGCTGTCGCTGGGCAATACGGACTTTCAGCTCCCTCCAAAGATTTTCTATTGGGTTCAGGTCTGGAGACTGGCTAGGCCACTCCAGGACCTTGAGATGCTTCTTACGGAGCCACTCCTTAGTTGCCCTGGCTGTGTGTTTTGGGTCGTTGTCATGTTGGAAGACCCAGCCACGACCCATCTTCAATGCTCTTACTGAGGGAAGGAGGTTGTTGGCCAAGATCTCGCGATACATGGCCCCATCCATCCTCCCCTCAATGCGCTGCAGTCGTCCTGTCCCCTTTGCAGAAAAGCACCCCCAAAGAATGATGTGTCCACCTCCAAGCTTCACGGTTGGGATGGTGTTCTTGGGGTTGTACTCATCCTTGTTCTTCCTCCAAACACGGCGAGTGGAGTTTAGACCAAAAAGCTCTATTTTTGTCTCATCAGACCACATGACCTTCTCCCATTCCTCCTCTGGATCATTCAGATGGTCATTGGCAAACTTCAGACGGGCCGGGACATGCGCTGGCTTGAGCAGGGGGACCTTGCGTGCGCTGCAGGATTTTAATCCATGACGGCGTAGTGTGTTACTCATGGCTTTCTTTGAGACTGTGGTCCCAGCTCTGTTCAGGTCCTTGAACAGGTCCTGCCGTGTAGTTCTGGGCTGATCCCTCACCTTCCTCATGATCATTGATGCCCCACGAGGTGAGATCTTGCATGGAGCCCCAGACCGAGGGAGATTGACCGTCATCTTGAACTTCTTCCATTTTCTAATAATTGCGCCAACAGTTGTTGCCTTCTCACCGAGCTGCTTGCCTATTGTCCTGTAGCCCATCCCAGCCTTGTGCAGGTCTACAATTGTATCCCTGATGTCCTTACACAGCTCTGGTCTTGGCCATTGTGGAGAGGTTGGAGTCTGTTTGATTGAGTGTGTGGACAGGTCTCTTTTATACAGGTAACAAGTTCAAACAGGTGCAGTTAATACAGGTAATGAGTGGAGAACAGGAGGGCTTCTTAAAGAAACACTAACAGGTCTGTGAGAGCCGGAATTCTTACTGGTTGGTAGGTGATCAAATACTTCTGTCAGCAATAAAAAGCAAATTCATTATTTAAAATCATACAATGATTTTCTGGATTTCTGTTTTACATTCCGTCTCTCACAGTTGAAGAGTACCTATGATAAATGACAGACCTCTACATGCTTTGTAAGTGGGAAAACCTGCACGATCGGCAGTGTATCAAATACTTCTTCTCCCCACTGTACATTTAAAGTGATAGTTTAAAGTAAGATCCCAAACTGGTGACAAGCTTCTATCGTAATCACTTCATGTTCCTTTCTTAACATTAAAACGGATTTGGTGTGTTGATGAAAACATTTGAATACTCCCTGAACGTAGTGACATCACTACACAACACTCAAGCTCCTATTGGCTGGCACTCCAACGCATTGTCCATGATAGGCTAAGGGGCGGGACATATCAAACCACTGAATTTCCCCACATCTTATCTTATCCGAGCCGGCCCGCTGACCAGTCACAGCTATTGTGTTTTCTCTGTTTCTAAAACTCTTCCTACTGTTTTGTAAGTTATGACTTTTTCTAAGAGCAGGTTTCTAATATGTCACACAAATATATTTTAAGTTATTTTAAACCCATGTGTTTTTCTCTCCTGATGACTGAAGCTTTGATGGAGAATGTTTTTTGCAAAAGTTTACTTTTTTAAAACTTTTTTGAAACAACGATTGTTCCGATACTTCTGGAAAAGTATTTCAAAGGAAACTGAATAAATGTGAACGTCTTTTAATTCATATTTTCTGTCATCAAGTTTGATTCTTATTGTTTGAACGTTTGAAACACAGCAGGGCTCGCGAGGTTTAAATCGAGCACATCAATGAGTGTCTGTTATTATATTAGAGACACAGTGAGCTTCACTTATTCTACAAGAAGGGAAACTTTTAACCTAAAAAATCTACAGAATGTCAACACTAAAAGCAGCTGTGTAATAGCTAACTGTTCTATATGTGTTCATATACAAAACGATTTGTTATGTTAGATTAAGTATTTGCTTTACAAAACATATAAATATATGTCAAACGTTTTGCTGCGGTATGCTCTAATTTTTTCCTTTCCACCAAAAACAAAAGACCACTTTTTATTCTTATGTCATTATATCTAAAAACACATCACCAGGACCAGGACCAGAACCAGGACCCATCACCCCAGCAACCAACTGTTCTGTCTGCTGCCGTCTGGCAGGCGGTACCGCAGCATCAGGACCAAAACAACCAGCCTCGGAGACAGTGTCATCCCACTGAGCTGCACTCTGTTTTTACTGTTGTTTTTCATATTTATGAATTGCACTGTTCTTCATACATGACATAACTACACCTTGTATGTGTTATGATAATAAAACTATGAATCTTGAGAAAATCTTTCAGGTTATGCTGCTGGCAGTGTAGCATAAACATCTTTTAATTTATAGATTGTGGTTCTGTCGTTTGGTAAAGTTTATCTTTTAGATTAGCTATGGTTTTCATGCGAGAGTGATCATGGAATTTCTGCTAACATACGGAAACAAATAAAAACATAATAAAAACAATATGAAAACTGACATTGCAGAGCTAAACGTCAATAATAATAATCGTTCATTTATTTTAAATTAAAGTCTATTAATAAAGGATTGAAATTATTTAAATAAATGGGTGTTTGAGGTCACTGGTGTAATTCACAGCTAAACTTTTGGATTCTAATATACTGCATATATTCTATATACAGTATATATTTTTATTTTTGTGGTCAACTATATTCTGAGATTCAAAAACTGCAAAAATACACAAATAATTACAATTTTTCACAAAATAATACAAAAAGTAATGTAAATTGATACTTTGCACATGCGCAGTAGCTCTCTAGTCCTTTGCCCCATGGATCACTTCCGGGTTTATCTCGAGACTGTTTACATCTGGGGGGGAACTCTAGTCCCGATTTCAACACTTTATTCTCAGTATAATACACTAAATCATAAAACATGTCCCCTGCCGCGTCCCTGCACGAGCAGCTCGCCTCCATCATGGAGGTCCTCGCGAACACGGCGGTGGCGGAGATCTGTGAGCTCGTGGACAGCGGTCTGGCGGTGCTGCAGCTCGAGGTCTCCCGGAGCCGCAAAGAGAACGAGGCTCTGCGGAGAAAGCTGCGGCTCGTGGAGCTCCGTGCGGCCCGGGCCACCGCACTCCGAACCGCTGCAGGCGGTCCCGTGCACCGAGCCACCGCCGGCGGCCCCGCGCACCGAGCCACCGCCGGCGGCCCCGCGCACCGAACCACCGCAGGCGGCCCCGCGCAGCCCCTGGCTAACGGCCGTGTCACCCAGCTGTCTGCTCATCATCACCCTGGCAACGGGCCAAGAAGGACCAGAGCACCCGGAGGTAAAAAGTTCAGTTTAACTTTAAATAAATAACTTTTTAATAAAGTGTTTTAATTATCGGCGATGAGAGGAGTAACCACATCCTGGCAGAGAATAGGAACTTATTTAAAAAAGGGAATTTGTGATCGATCATCCTCACTGATGAGCAACAAGCACAGGTTTTCAATCTGCATTTTGACAGGAACATTTCCCTTTACCTCTGGCAGGTGAGGCGGAGCGATGTGGAGAGGCCGACCCCTCCGGATACGATGCTACATGGGGGATGGTGAGCAGCAAAAAGTCCTGCATTTAAAAGCAGGAGAGGACTCTTTAAAGTAGAGACACTACATACTGATATACACCTGAACATCAGCAGGAGAGGACTCTTTAAAGTAGAGACTACATACTGATATACACCTGAACATCAGCAGGAGAGGACTCTTTAAAGTACAGACACTACATACTGATATACACCTGAACATCAGCAGGAGAGGACTCTTTAAAGTAGAGACGCTACATACTGATATACACCTGAACATCAGCAGGAGAGGACTCTTTAAAGTAGAGACTCTACATACTGATATACACCTGAACATCAGCAGGAGAGGACTCTTTAAAGTAGAGACGCTACATACTGATATACACCTGAACATCAGCAGGAGAGGACTCTTTAAAGTAGAGACTCTACATACTGATATACACCTGAACATCAGCAGGAGAGGACTCTTTAAAGTAGAGACTCTACATACTGATATACACCTGAACATCAGCAGGAGAGGACTCTTTAAAGTAGAGACGCTGCATACTGATATACACCTGAACATCAGCAGGAGAGGACTCTTTAAAGTACAGACACTACATACTGATATACACCTGAACATCAGCAGGAGAGGACTCTTTAAAGTAGAGACGCTACATACTGATATACACCTGAACATCAGCAGGAGAGGACTCTTTAAAGTAGAGACTCTACATACTGATATACACCTGAACATCAGCAGGAGAGGACTCTTTAAAGTAGAGACACTACATACTGATATACACCTGAACATCAGCAGGAGAGGACTCTTTAAAGTAGAGACTCTACATACTGATATACACCTGAACATCAGCAGGAGAGGACTCTTTAAAGTAGAGACTCTACATACTGATATACACCTGAACATCAGCAGGAGAGGACTCTTTAAAGTAGAGACGCTGCATACTGATATACACCTGAACATCAGCAGGAGAGGACTCTTTAAAGTAGAGACGCTGCATACTGATATACACCTGAACATCAGCAGGAGAGGACTCTTTAAAGTAGAGACGCTGCATACTGATATACACCTGAACATCAGCAGGAGAGGACTCTTTAAAGTACATCTGAATAGAGCTTTAAGATGAATGTAGTGTAGTAGAAATATGAAGTATTATTAAACCCCTCTCTCTCTCTCTCTCTCTCTCTCTCTCTCTCTCTCTCTCTCTCTCTCTCTCTCTCTCTCTCTCTCTCTCTCTCTCCCCCCCCCCCCACCAGCTGGCTGAAGGAGAGTCGATCAAACTGACGATCAAAGTGGAGGACGACGAGTCCTGGTCCCAAACTGAGCAGCACCGTGAGTCCAGTTATAATATATTTGAGATACCAGGACTGATGGTCCTCAGCAGGTCAGACTTGTATATGTGTCTTCTCTGATCGTCCCCTGAGTGTGAACACTGGATTGTATTTAGCTGGCTTTGAGATTTGCCTGAAGTGCGTTTTGTTCTCAGGTTAAATTAGAGTCATCTTTGAGCCGCGGACTGAAACACTCGGAGAAGTGTGTAAAGGTGTGACTTCTTTCCTCCAGATTTTTCTCGAGGCGTTGACGGACACACAGAGAAGGAAGCCCCGCCCCCGCCAGGCCTCAGCTCCAGGTCAGAGGTCAGCGACGGATCGGACTGCCTGATGTACGAGCCACAGCTCCAACTCCCCCCCCCCGTCACTACCCACGATCCTCTGGGGGAGGGTCCCGGCTGCTCGTACGCCAGCGTCCCCGTGGCGGCGGATCCGAGCAGCCTGCACGTCATCACTGACGAAGGAAACACCCAGCTGAGGAAACCGTTCTTCTGCACCTTCTGTGGAAAGACCCTGGCCTGCCTGAAGAACCTGAAGACTCACCTGAGGGTCCACACAGGTGAGGGGGTCTCAGGCAGGATCTGGAGAGCGGGGCAGGGGTTGCCGGTTTCTGTAGAGCAGCAGACAATAGTCACAAATGTTTTGGCAGATTTGGACAGTTTTTTTCAGCGTTTTGGATGTTATCGAAGATGCTGGATCCATTTCTGACATTTGCAGCATCAGAAATGGCAGTTTGATCCAGAAGGTGGCCATACTTTAGATTTTTATGAATTTGGGGTAGGTTTTCAAGTTTAAGGGGACTCAAAACTGCCATTTTTGAGAAATATAACTTAAGTTTTTTTGTCACAAAAGCCAAATAACATCTAAATAAAGACAGGCTTTTATAAAACCCCAAAAATTCAGGATACTTCAGATTGGTGGTTTTAAACCGTGATGTTCCCCCTGCAGGTGAGAAGCCGTTTGTCTGCTCGCTCTGCGGGAAGCGTTTCTCCGACTCCAGCAACCTGAAGCGGCACCAGAGCGTTCACACCGGAGAGAAGCGCTACGGCTGCGCTCACTGCGGCAAACGCTTCGCCCAGTCCGGCTCGCTGAAGGTCCACATGAGCGTCCACACCGACTGCAAACAGTTCCGCTGCTCGTTCTGCAGCAAGACGTTCATCTCCGGCAGCCACCTGAGGCGACACACCGCCGAGCACGCCGCCGAGAAGAGGTACGCTGAAACGCTACAGTGATGGAGGAGGGACGAAGATGAGAGGAACAGGACTGGACACAATCATGTCTTAGCACAATTCAAACAGGATTCAAAAGGTTAAATCATGACACCATACACACTCTCTCCGGAAATACGGTCCCGTGACTTTAGAGGTACGCAGCGGCGCTTCAGAGAAAGACGAGTTTCTGTTCTTTCAAAATGACGGATAAGGAGTTCAGCTTTCACTCTCGGGTTAGTTTACAGAAATACACTAGACTGGCGGCTCTCCAGCTACCAATCCACGCTATTCTATCAGGACTTGAACCGGCAACCCTTCGGTTCCCAAACACGAGATACCCTGTGTTTAATCTCGCCGTTGACAACCAAACTTTTTCTCTGGAAATAATGTCTCATGGATGACGGCTTTTATTTTACCCACAATCCTTTCAAGCGAGGGAGGTACACGTGTCATTTTAAGAAGAAGAAGACCGGCAGCTAAAGTTCATCCTGGGACAAAAAGGTTCACCGGACGGAGACACTCCAGATTAATACAAACTTTGATAGCATCTAAAGCTTGAATCCACCTTCTGGTTTCTGTTACTCTAGCACTACATTTGGATTAAATCTACATTATTTGGTCAGCTGTTAGATGTTGTGAGGAAACAGAACTGATTCTGTCTCCTGGATTTGTTTGATCATAAACCTCATGTCATTTTGTAATAAAGAAAGAGTCTCACGAGGATTCATGAGCTATAATCATCGTGGCATTTACTTACTAACATTTTCCTCCACCGTGTTTCCAGTTTTTATAAACATATTGCTTTTTCCCCTCGCCCTCCTATTGGCTAGCACTCCAACACACCGTCCGTGATAGGCTGAGGGCGGGACTTGTCGTGAATCACAGATGCATTGTGGGTTTTGGGGATAAACTGATTATTTTATACCATTTTTATTATTTATCGCTCATATTAAAAGACGCTTTTTCAGCTAGGCTTCTTAATGGGTTTGATGGGAAATGAATGATTTAACGGAGGTATACCGTGCCTGGGTGTTCATTAAAAACATATTTCTCAGGAAAACCTGATACATTACAGGATTTAAAGTCTAGTTATGAATCTTAATGAACTTAATTAAGAAATGAAAGCTCTTTTAAAACACTTCATAGGATTAATGCCCTCACTTAATAACTTTACAACGCCTCCATTGGACTCCTTTGTTTACTTTCAAAAGTGACATCACTGGTGCTCCTATTGGCTAGCGCTTCATCACATTGTCTGTGATAGGCTAAGGGGCGGGACATCTCTAAGCTGGTGGACCAATCACAACAGAGCCAGCCGTTTCAGACGGAGGGTGAAAAGAGGAGCTGCAGCTCAGGCAGTATGAGAAAGGTAAAGAGCTGTCTGAACATTCGGCATGGAGACAGAGTTATCTATACTTTGTGAAAAATGTGATTTAAAGCGTTCTTTTACCAATTTGACTTCAGGTGAAGGTAACTGCATAACAACAAATCACCAATTTGTTTACTTACTTTACCCTCTCTGCCTCCATCTTAAGCATCTGGACATATTCCATATTTCCTTCATGAACAAATCATAAAAGGACCACAACGAGAATCTGCTTTACGCTGTTTGTTTTCATTTATTTGTAACAGGATCGAATGCATGACAAACATCATTTAAATTCACATAAAACAAAACAGTTCCAGCTTAACTGGAACATATATCCGCAAAATACTGTGAAAATAAAACCTTTAAACGCAGCGCCACCAACAGGCCGACGAGGGCCAGTACTACTCAGAGAAATCTGTAGAGTATTTCTCCTAAATGGAGACAGTGTACTGTTTTAATGCAGTGACACCGAAAGGAATCATTTTGGAAGCAAATTCATCAGCCGAAAGCCTTAAGTGATCTCGTGTGCGCCTCGTTTAAGGTGGTTTTTACAGTTTTCTGACATGGCTACAGTAAAAGAAATAAAGCAGGGATAATAAGTGCCTTCACAAGCAGAATATAATATTTCCACCTTTGGAAAAAAGTGCAGTCAATGGAAACAAACATTAATATGAGTATATATATATGTGTATTTACAACATAACTAACAATAGATGCATCACATCACACACCAGAGCTCATCTAAAGGTTTGACTCGTCCAGAAAAGTCATTAAATTAGATTTCAGAAAATGCAATATTTGACAGGTAAAGTCTCTTTATATAAAACACATTTCACATCGGTCATTTAAAGCTGCGTCAAAAGGTTTAACCACCAGAAGACCATGCTCATTTTTTATCTCGTTTTTGGGCTCCACCACCTCCTAAAAGACAACCTCCAGCTCATACTTTCAACAGTAAACCCCAAAAGAAGCAGCTTAAAATAGTCTTTAGGCTGCAGGGTTCATTACACACTGTATTTCTAATAAGTGCAGCTTTAAAATGCCAAACAACGCAGAGCCGTATTAAAATATTAGATATAAAGATGGATTTTATATTTGATTCTCCTGACTCGTCGTATTTCTACACATTTGGCACTTAATAAAGACACACATTATTTTAGATTGACACAGAAAAAGGACCAGTCACACGAGCGTTACTAAATGAAGTCCTAAATATGAAACCCTTTGTGTAACAGAACTCAAAATGCTACTTGATGCAACAACAACATTTTCCCAGTTTGAGATAAATAAAGTACTTCTGATTCTGATATTCACGATCCAGTAAACCCTATAACACGTGGCAGGAGTATCAGACTGTTAAAGCTAAATTAAATGTAGGCTTTGTCATTCATTCAAAGACAGTTCAAACATTTAGATTCCTGGGAACACAAACTCTTGGCATAGTTTGAGGTCCAAACATGATTACATTTGAATAAAAAAGAGCTTTATAAAGTTACAGTACTGAGTTTATCTTTACCTTTATTAGCCGCACTTCTTTTCCTGAACACACACAATCTTATTTTCCTCCAGAGCGGGACCACGTGCTTATTTTGAAACCTATTCAACATGGCCACTGGTGGAATGTACATTTACTTTCAGGCCTGAACTTAGGTGAGATTTTGAGGTACTTGTTCTTCTTACCCACTATTCTTTGTAAGCCAAATATTTTTTTATTTTGAGGTTTTAAAACTGTCCCTAGACTCCACCCTGCAGCATAAATCAAACAGAGCTTTCTTTATTTTAACACTGTTTAATGTTTTAGCAGCAACTTCGCTTTAAAGAGGCCTTATTCCTGTATATTCCGCCTTCCTTTAGCGTGTTCTACAGGCTTTAGTGCATGTAAATGGTCTGCAAAGGCTAAATTCCCTATTTGAAACCTCTTCCATTGGGCTCCTTATCTACTTCCGGAACAGAAGTGACATCACTATGGAACTCTCGCGCTCCTATTGGCTAGCGCTTCAACACATTGTACGTGATAGGCTAAGGGGCGGGACATCTCCAAGTGGTTGACAAATCTCAACAGAGAGTCAGAGTAGAGGCACGAAATGCTAATATGAACCTGAAAACGAGCAGGATAGGACCTCTTCAAATCCTCCCTGTAATATTTCATGTTTGCACTGCTGGCTGATACTAAAGGCACTTATCAGCAGAAGAGTTTCGCACCAAAACTTGATTATTTCACTTTTAAATTACAGAAATTCATGAAGTCTTTTACTGTTAAAGCTGCACAGATCAGTGGATTCATTAAATCCTCTGTTTCAATCAGGCTTACTTTAGATTAGATTGCACAATCAGTATGGATAAATCTGCACATGTTAACTAACTGAACATATCTTTATCATGCTGCATTTTACAAACTTAAAACAAGCTCGTTCTTTGTCCAGGAAATCGGAATTCCAGAATAAAACCTGAGGCAGTGCAGCTTTAAAAAGATCAACGTTTTACATCAATATGTTTTGCTTTGAAAGTGTATTTCTTTATTTTGGAATGAAACTCTTATCAAAAAGCACTTCTCTTCCAGGTAGATTTTCAGGTGTGCGTTTATAGTTTTTTCTTTAATAAAAAAAAGTCACAGCTCTTATTTTGAAAAGAAGTGAGGCTTCACCTGAATTTGTTCACTTTGGACAGCTCAAAAAAGCCAAGTTCACCTATTATTATGAACAATAGATACGCTTACAGTATTTCAAGAACACATCAGGTACGTTTTTTCATATTCAATATATATATTTTAGCTAAACTACAATAACTTGTTTGTGTTTGTGAGCTCCTTCAGATGTATAGCAACAAACACGCCATCTTTGCTTTTTAAACTCATTTCCTGTTCAATTTATGGGGGACTTTTAAAAAGCCATCAGGAAAAATCTTACCAAACTTCCCCCGCGCTCTGATTGGATTTAAAGGTTAAATGTATAAAAAGCGTTGGTTAGATTTTAGGTTCAGCCCTTTTTGATGACGCGCCTCAGCGCAGGAATCATATTTGGATCAAGTTTCTACATTCAAAACCTTTCCATTACCAGGCAGAGCTTCAGCGTGTTTGCTGTGAAACGCTTTCCGGATCTCAGAGTCACTTTCAGGGAACATGCAGACGGCGAAATGTTAAACATATTTCTACACCTCTCTTCCACTTTCAGAGGAACGGACGCTCCTTTACTCGTTTCCTGATGTGATGTCCTGCGAAACAGAATTCAATTAGTGGTTGTTGTTTCCAGTCGACATCATTAGGGACATTTCATTTAATTTCACACTCACCTCCGTCTTCGCCCGCCTCCACTCGCCCAGCGGACCCGACTTTGTCAAGACTGAAAACAGAAAAAAGGGAAATATTTGAACACAGTTTCTAACCTTAGAACACTCTGTCAGATATCAGTCTGCAAAACCCTCTTCTTCATGTCTCTTCATGTGGTCAGACACTCAGAGTTCAGGAACAAAGACCCCCTCACTTTTTGTCCTGATCCATCTCCTCCTAGAGCACCATTGTGTGTTTTTAAACCAATCAGCTCTCAGGGGGGCGTGGCCAGCAGCAGCTCATTAGCATTTAAAGCTACAGACACAGAATCAGCTCTTCAGGAGCAGAACAGAGGGGGTTATGGGAGGATCAGAGACAGGCTCTGTATATATCCTGGAATACACTGATGAAGAAGAGTACAATAGGGGAGCTTTAATAAAGGTATTACCAGGTCATTGTAGTTGAGGTTTGTTCCAGACAGATTTTATATTTAGTTTTATTCCACTGTAAATTAAATCCCATCTACGAGCAGATGTTTGTTAAACGAAGCATTTAGAAAACATCTAAATCATATTTTATATTTTGTGTGATACTTACGCATAAATGTGGCTATCATCAGGAGCACGGTAGACGTGACGGAGGCGCTCCACAGGAGACACCTGCAGGGAGAGAAGAGTCAGAAACATGAAATAGAAGACTGAAAGTGTCTGCATATATATATAAATGAATAAGTATGCATTCACACCGACTACCTGTTTGAATTATTTAAAATGAAGCTCGAAAAATAAAGAGTTTTACCCGGAGTATAGAGCCGTGAAGATGAAGATGATGAAGATGAAGAGGAGGAGGGCCTTCATCGTTAAACCTGGAGCACAGACAAAAACATCATGAAATTTAATATCACGTTTTTCTTTTGTTTCTAATATTATAGAAGTTTCACAGAAAGTAAAACAGTAAGATGTAGTGCAACAGAAACAAAAAGACATTCAACTACATTTAGAAAACCAGGGGATTAAATTCAGACAAACAACTCCTCTCCTCTGAGTCTGAGTCGGTTCATTCAGAGTGCTTCAGTTACCTGTGTGTTCAGGGGAGACCGGACAGCAGCTATTGGTGTAGAAGGGTGAAGGAGGCGGGACTTCAGACAGGCCACCCAGGGATTGGGTGAACTTCGATTGACAGATCTCAGAGCAAATCTCCTCTTGGAAGATAATCTTCGGGGGCGGGGCCACTTTGTCGGGAGGGGGCGGGATCTCTGTGTGGTCTGTAAGACAGAAGAAAAGGTAGAAATATATTTTCAATACGAGGTCACATGACTTCACTTCACCACCGCTAAGCTAAAGGCGGCTAATGTTGGTAACCATTGACCTCCAGACCAGGGGACAGGAAGTGAAACCATTCAAAGCCTTTAAATAAAACATCAGCAGTGAATCCTCGGTCTGTTACCGAAGGTGAAGCTGCGGCTGTCCTCCAGCTCGGTGCTGTTCAACCAGGTCGGCTCGTCCCGGCTGCTTCTGGCCTGGTCCAGATCCAGATCCAGGTCCAGGTCCAGGTCCAGGTCTTGCTCCTGGTTCTGGTTCTGTGCGGTCCCAAAGACGCCTCTGAAGACCTTCTCGTCCAGCCATGACTGGCAGCTCTCCGTCACGTCGCTCAGCAGGCGAGCCAGAGAGCCGCGAGGACGCCGCCGCCGCCGGAAAACCCTGAGAGAAGAAGAGACGGAAAATGATTCGGATGTTCATCTCAGTCACACCGAAGAAACTGTCTGTAGCCGATGATAGAAGATAGGGAGGGAGGATGGAACCCTCTTTATTACACACATGCACACAGCAGAACACACACAGTGAAATTAGTCCTCTGCATTTAACCCATCCTAGTACTAGGAGCAGTGGGCAGCTACTGTGCAGCGCCCGGGGAGCAATGGGGAGGGGGGTTTGGAGGTGTCCGGTGCCTTGCTCAAGGGCACCACAGCAGGGCCTAGGAGGTGAACCTGGGACCTCTCCAAGTAGCAGTCCACCTTCCATATTTCAAGTCTGTTCGGGGACTTGAACCGGCAACCCTACGATTCCCAGTCTAAGCCCCTACTGACTGAGCCAGTGATGACCTCCTCTCTCATGATCCTGACACACACTCTCTTTGTTGAGCTCATGAGGATGACCTCACTGAAGTCGTTTTTCCAGTCTGGCTGCTGAGAATGACCTCACAGTTGGGCAGGCACTTCCCTGACAGGCCTTCCTTCAAACTAGTGGAAAGAAAACACTTCAAATCCAAACCCAGGAGTTTATTTCCCTCCCTTTGTCTGCAGATTTCTCCTGAACTCACCAACAGTTAGCCTTACATAATGTCTCGTGTGCATATTTAATCATCACATTGTGCTATATGGGTTTGTGTGCAGAACCCCTGTTTCCTCCAGAGGGGGTTTCTCTCCCACCTGACGAGGTTCTCCTTGTAGGAGACGCTGGTCTTGCAGGGCGTCAGAGAGACGTTCCCGTCTTGGTCCCAGGAGAAGCTGTCCTCCGTCACGCTGTAGTATCCGTTAGTGAGGAGGCGAGGCGAGCGGCGGCAGGAGCTCGGATCGCCGTCCAGAGAGGAGTAACAGACGTACGAGGAATCGGGAGAGAGCAGGGACACGTCCAGGCTGAGGAGAGACAAGGGGAGTCAGCATCAGTGTCAGCAGGGGCAATATTTAAATACAAAACGAGATATTCCTGATTATTTCATTTTATGTTTATTTAATATCCAAAACGAGCTGTTGCTTTAGCTCCCTTCTGAATATGAGATGAGCCTCCTCCAAATATTTCATTAGATTATTTTACATTCCTTATATTTTACTTTATATTAATTATTTAAATTATATTATATAATAATATATCACGTAAAGTCATTAATATTATACTAAATTATATTATATCTGATTATTTTACATTCCTTATATTTTTACTTTATATTAATTATTTAAATTATATTATATAATAATATATCACGTTATAGTCATTAATATATTCTAAATTATATTATATCTGATTATTTTATATTACAATAAATGCTATTTAACAGGGATTAAAATGACAGAAGACTCTGCAGTACAGTAAGTATTACCTGTTTTACAACAAAGCATGGGGAAGGTAATATACGTGTCATACTGTCCTTAGTTAAACCCTCACAGGACAACATGTGCATTTACCCTCTTCTGTTATTTAAATTAAACTGGATTTATTGCATTAAACCTGGAGGAAGTTGCTGCGCTTCATCATTATTTATTCACATATTCAACACTTAAAATAAATGCACGGTGAATGTTAGAGAAGCAGATCTGTTTCACCTCTGGCAGGAGTGACCCCGAAGCCTTCGTTTGATCGGTGAACCTGGAAAACAGAGACAGAAAATATAGATTTACACACAACTACACACACACTGATGCAATGTGTGTGTGTGTGTGTGTGTGTGTGTGTGTGTGTGTGTGTGTGTGTGTGTGTGTGTGTGTGTGTGTGTGTGTGTGTGTGTTTCTAAATAAAGACGACACCCCTTGAGTAAATTTACTCTGCTGATAAATCCTCTGCAGGAATGAGACGCTCAGAGGTTTCTGTCGTCTGAAAGATCTTTCCTGAACCCAAACAGCAACGACGCACACAGAGGAGCGTCACGGCACATTTACTCGCATTATTTCAGGATAATGTTGGATTTATATTCAACATCTTTCTAAGTGTTGTCCTTCAGGAGGCAACACAGCATTTCTGAACCAGAAGGTCCTCACAGGACGGGTTGTTTTTCAAAGCGTGGTCCTCACAAGTACAGCAAAATATAATGTGATTAAAGAGGTTCATCTTTCCAGACAGCTTTAAGACACATTCACACAGCCAAATATCTGGGGTTATTTATGTCTATTTTTTTAAAGGTTTTTGTCCTGTAATTTGAAAAAAAATGATAATATCATTTAAAATAAACTATATGATAAACAGTTATATCATTTCATTTAACATAACATAAACCATTCCAGCACCTCTTCAGGGCTGTGAATGTGAGTTCTGATGAAGCAGGCGGTGGTGTTTGTCCTCTGACAGGATGCAGAAGCCTCCTCCAAACCCGACGAGATCCTGGAGGCCACGGTGGACGCGGCGGAGTGGAGCCTGGAGGTGGAGAGGGTCTTGCCGCAGCTCAAAGTCACCATCAGGACCGACAACAAGGTACACTCACCTGAGATCATCCCACAGGTGACTCTGATGCAGGAGCAGCCTGTTCCAACTCTGATTCTAATAAGTGTGTGTGTGTGTGTGTGTGTGTGTGTGTGTGTGTGTGTGTGTGTGTGTGTGTGTGTGTGTGTGTGTGTGTGTGTGTGTGTGTGTGTGTGTGTATATGACGTACTTGTCACAGCTCCAGAGAAGAACAGAGACATGTTTGTCTGCAGCCGAGCGTCTCCTGTGGATCTGTGAAGACATCAGGAACACGAAACCGAGTCACAAAACAAAAAGACGAAGCATGTTTTTATAAACCCTCCGTCTCTAACCCTCCGTCTAAACCCTCCGTCTCTAACCCTCCGTCTCTAACCCTCCGTCTCTAACCCTCCGTCTCTAAACCCTCCGTCTAAACCCTCAGTCTCTAACCCTCAGTCTCTAAACCCTCCGTCTAAACCCTCAGTCTCTAACCCTCCGTCTCTAACCCTCCGTCTCTAACCCTCCGTCTCTAAACCCTCCGTCTAAACCCTCAGTCTCTAACCCTCAGTCTCTAACCCTCCGTCTCTAAACCCTCCGTCTCTAAACCCTCAGTCTCTAAACCCTCCGTCTCTAAACCTCAGTCCGTCTCTAAACCCTCCGTCTAAACCCTCCGTCTCTAAACCCTCCGTCTCTAACCCTCCGTCTCTAACCCTCGTCTCAAAACCCTCCGTCTCAAAAAACCCTCCGTCTCTAACCCTCAGTTCTAACCCTCCCTCTAAAACCCTCCGTCTACCTCAGTCTCTAACCCTCCGTCTCTAACCCCCCGTCTCTAACCCTCCGTCTCTAAACCCTCCGTCTCTAAACCCTCCGTCTCTAAACCCTCCGTCTCTAAACCCTCCGTCTCTAACCCTCGTCTCTAACCCTCCGTCTCTAAACCTCCGTCTCTAAACCCTCGTCTCTAACCCTCCGTCTCTAAACCCTCCGTTCCCCTAAACCCTCCGTCTCTAACCCTCCGTCTCTAAACCCTCCGTCTCTAAACCCTCCATCTCTAAACCTCGTTCTAAACCCTCAGTCTCTAACCCTCCGTCTCTAAACCCTCAGTCTCTAATCCTCCGTCTCAAAAACTCCGTCTCTAAACCCTCAGTCTCTAAACCCTCGTCACTTAAAACTACCGTGATTCTAAACCCTCCGTTCTCATAACCCTCGACTTCGTATCGTGAAACCTAACAGAGCGAAAATAAATTTCACACAACTACACACCACTCGATCAAGCTGGTGTGTGACTGTGTTGTTGTGTGTGAACTGTGTTTAGACCGTCGTTGTGTGTAGACTGTCGTTTCTAAATAAGACGCCCCCTTGATAATTTACCTCTGATTAAATCCTCTGCGAATGAACCTCAGAGCTTCTGTCTCTGAAAACTTCCGTCCCCAAACGCACGACCACCCGAGCGTCACGGCTCATTTACCTCGCATTATTCAGGATAACTTGGTTTATATCACCATCTCTAAGTGTGTCCTTCGAGGCAACCGCATTTCTGACAGAAGCCTCACAGACGTTGTTTTTCAAACTGGCCTCACAGTACTCAAAATACTCGTATTAAACGTCATCTCTCCACCGCTCTAAGACACATTCACACACCAATATCGTCTCTTAATCCTATTTTTAAAGGTTTGTCCTGTAATCTTAAAAACAAATTAAATATCATTTAAAATAAAACATTATACATTTCATTTAACTAACATAAACCATTCCACCCTCTCAGGCTTGAACTCGTTCTCTATGAAGCAGGCGTGGTTTGTCTCTACCTGCAGTATCAGAACCCTCCTCCAAACCCACGAATCCTGAACCCGTGACCAGCGAGTGAGCCTGGAGTGGAAGGTCCCTCCGTCCTCTAAACACCATCAGACCGCAACAAGACACTCACCTAGATCTCACCCCCAGTACTCTATGCAGACCCTGTCTCTAATACTCTCCGATTCTAAACCCAGTGTCTGATGACCCTGTGTCGTGTGTTGTACGTGTCTGTTGTATCGTTTGTAGGTTGTGCTGTGTTGTGAAACGCCTCCGTCCAAAGCCCTCAGTTTATAGACTCTCCTGTTCTAAACTCAGCTCAACCCATCACGACCTAAAGCCGTTTATACCTCCGTCTCTAACCCTCCGTCTCTAACCCTCCGTCTCTAACCCTCCGTCTCTAAACCCTCCGTCTCTAACCCTCCGTCTCTAAACCTCCGTCTCTAACCCTCAGTCTCTAACCCTCCGTCTCTAACCCTCCGTCTCTAACCCTCCGTCTCTAACCCTCCGTCTCTAACCCTCCGTCTCTAACCCTCCGTCTCTAACCCTCCGTCTCTAAACCCTCCGTCTCTAACCCTCCGTCTCTAAACCCTCCGTCTCTAAACCCTCCGTCTCTAAACCCTCCGTCTCTAACCCTCCGTCTCTAACCCTCCGTCTCTAACCCTCCGTCTCTAAACCCTCCGTCTCTAACCCTCCGTCTCTAAACCCTCCGTCTCTAACCCTCCGTCTCTAAACCCTCCGTCTCTAAACCCTCCGTCTCTAACCCTCCGTCTCTAACCCTCCGTCTCTAAACCCTCCGTCTCTAAACCCTCCGTCTCTAAACCCTCCGTCTCTAACCCTCCGTCTCTAACCCTCCGTCTCTAAACCCTCCGTCTCTAAACCCTCCGTCTCTAACCCTCCGTCTCTAACCCTCCGTCTCTAAACCCTCAGTCTCTAACCCTCCGTCTCTAAACCCTCCGTCTCTAACCCTCAGTCTCTAACCCTCCGTCTCTAAACCCTCCGTCTCTAACCCTCCGTCTCTAAACCCTCAGTCTCTAAACCCTCCGTCTCTAACCCTCCGTCTCTAAACCCTCCGTCTCTAAACCCTCCGTCTCTAAACCCTCCGTCTCTAACCCTCAGTCTCTAAACCCTCCGTCTCTAAACCCTCCGTCTCTAAACCCTCAGTCTCTAAACCCTCCGTCTCTAACCCTCCGTCTCTAAACCCTCCGTCTCTAACCCTCCGTCTCTAAACCCTCAGTCTCTAACCCTCCGTCTCTAAACCCTCCGTCTCTAAACCCTCCGTCTCTAAACCCTCCGTCTCTAACCCTCCGTCTCTAAACCCTCCGTCTCTAACCCTCCGTCTCTAAACCCTCCGTCTCTAACCCTCCGTCTCTAAACCCTCCGTCTCTAACCCTCCGTCTCTAAACCCTCCGTCTCTAAACCCTCCGTCTCTAAACCCTCCGTCTCTAACCCTCCGTCTCTAAACCCTCCGTCTCTAAACCCTCAGTCTCTAACCCTCAGTCTCTAAACCCTCCGTCTTTAAACCCTCCGTCTCTAAACCCTCCGTCTCTAAACCCTCCGTCTCTAACCCTCCGTCTCTAAACCCTCCGTCTCTAACCCTCCGTCTCTAAACCCCGACTCTGTCTGTGGTTCATCCTGACAACATATAGTTTAAAAACACAGATCAACTCTCAGTTATTCCATAATATATGTTTTACAACAAACAAGAGGAAGGTCTGTTCGGGACTATATTCAGCACCGGAGGAATGCACACTTGGTGTCAGCAGGACGGTGTGTGTGTGTGTGTGTGTGTGTGTGTGTGTGTGTGTGTGTGTGTGTGTGTGTGTGTGTGTGTGTGTGTGTGTGTGTGTGTGTGACTGAGATAAGTCTAACAACAGTGTGTGTGTTCATGATAATAGAGGAACAGTGGGCCTCACGAGTCCTGTTTACTTTTAGTTGTCAATCTAATTCAAAGAAACTGTAGGAAACTTCACAAAATGAGATGAGAATGAAGAGCGTTCCGATTAACGGCTTTGGAGAGAATACACTCCTCTTTCTCTCAGCGCTCAGAGACCCTTTTATATCCCATTTATCGGATAAAAAACAGCCGTAATAAAATATCTTCCACAACAGAGGAATGTAAGCTCGGTTTGAACTGCTCTCTGTGATTCACGGAAATACAGACTTTCAGAGCTGATGTTTGAGCGACACGGGACATCTCAAGACTCCTTGAGGCCCTGCAGACACTACTGCTAAATACAGGGTTCAGTATCAAATGACACACGGTGCCGTCGCGTTGCACGATGGAGGTTTTACGAGCTTGTGTTTAAATTGTCACTTCAAAATGTGGTAAAGATATATGTGAACGCAAAGAGATGCTTTTTATTAACACTTTTTGACTCACAATAAGAATCAGAGTCAGGTTAACTGCCATGCAGGTTTACCCAAACAGGACAGCCAATCTGCTTTGGGGTATAGGTAGTGGAGGAGTGGAAATAAGAGGAGGAGAGTGGAATATGACCACGTACAGAATATTAGACTTTTAAAGAAAGAGGGTTTTTTTGGAAGATACCAGGTCAATAAATGCTCCCCTCCTCCTGTTTTTAACTTCTTAAACTCTCCAGTGAACCCTCAGATCTGCTGTCAGAGCACTGAGGGAGTAACGGAGATAAACCTCTATAAGACACCATATTACAAACACACACAGAAGAAGAGTTCTACCTCCAGACGTCCGCTCAGGCGTGCCTGTCCTTCAGTTTTCTGTGTTTTGAGTCGAGCTGCTCTCACATCCTGCAGCAGCAGAGCCTGAGAGAAATGCAGAAGAAGAAGAAAAGAGAAAAACAGACGAGCGGTGAGGTCATGTTTCCTGTTAACCCCCGACCTGCCGGAGGAATCTAACTGGTGTTAACCCTCACATGATCTGTGAGAGACTGCACGAGGTTCCAGAGGTTAGTCAGACCCGAGTGTATAAAACAAGTTCTACTAATGGCAATATGTTGAGAGGTGTTCCCTCTCCTGTAGTGTGTTCTATAGGTTTTAGTGCATGTAAATGGTCTGCAGAGGCTTGAATCCCTGTGTTACCCTCCCACCCAGGATAGAGCCCCTTTAAATAATGAAGGGTTTGTAACTTCAGACTGAAAGGAAAGTTAGAATTCTGATTTGTTTATATTTTATATTTGGATCACAGATTTAGGACAGGGTTAGCCTAGCTTAGCATAAAGACAAGAAGCACACAGGCAACCATGCGACACACATCAACGATTGGGAAAGAAAATGTGTTTATCGTCCTTTTTCCTTTTGTAAAACATGTACACTTTATTTAACGTCTACCAAAATGTGTTCCTCGAATGCCTTCCCATGAACCTGAACTTCTGTTGAGCAGTCGGTCAGAAACAAATCTGACACCATTCTGTTGTACAAGAGATAAATGAACTGGGTCAGCGACAGCAAACAGAGACCCTCTGTGTGTGTGTGTGTGTGTGTGTGTGTGTGTGTGTGTGTGTGTGTGTGTGTGTGTGTGTGTGTGTGTGTGTGTGTGTCCTTTGTTTAACTGAAGAATGCTCTTCAGGATTTGAACGTTAACGGTCAGTGACTGTTCGTTGAATAGCTCTAGCACAGAAACACCAGATCATATGTTTTCCACGGTTTGGGTGCCTCCTGTTATGCTGAGTAAAAATAAACTTCCTGAAAAAATGTCCCAAATAGAAGTTCCTGTTTGCTTGAGTTTGTATAAAAACAACAAACATCTCTCCAGATGATTCGGTCTGTAGTGGAGACTTATTTTCTATATGCAGGACCTTCAGAAAGTTGAACGCATGAATATTTGGAATTTACTTTTTATGTTATTTTTCAGTTTTCAGTTTTTAATTAACGTTACCATTATTTGATTTTACTGTTTTTAATTATTATTATTATTTTAAGGTGAATGATTTACCTTCTATATTTTATATTTTCTACATGCATTATCTTCAGAAATTCACCAAAACAAAGGGAAATATTTGAATAATTTAGGAGCTTTTGGAAAAGTCTTATATATAGAAATATAAATAGTGGAACAAAATGTCCATTTAATGTATCTGTTATTTTATAACCACAAATGCTCCAGATATTATTGTGTTTGTATTTATATATTTATTAATGTATTGACCCCCCCCCCCTCCCCCCTCAGATGTGTCTCGCTGGAGTCTCCCCCCTTTTTCCCAGCATGCCTTGCAGAAGCAGCAGCAGCAGTGTGTTGGAGCTGCTGATGTTGGAGGAAAACGCGTCACAGGAAACACAAAATGGACCAAACCATTGCGCGCGCACACACACACACACGCACACACAAACACACACACACACACACACACACACACACACACACACACACACACACACACACACACACACACACACACACACACACACTGTCATTGTAGTGTTCCTGCCAGGTATTAGAATATAACCATGTTAGTCTGCACTGTCAGCTCCAGGTATTGAGTGATGCTGTTTCCTCACTGTCCTGATGAAGATGCATTCAGCACTTCATCATCATGTTCATCATCATCATTCAAACATGTCCCTCTCCTGTTTCAGGTATTTTGAAGCTAAATGGTGTGTTGATGTTCTTTCTCTTCCACAGAGACTCTTTAGGGTGTATTTCTCTTTCAGTGTGCTGCATGATGCTGTTTTTAGCTGCTGCAACATTCCTGTCATTTTTCCATCCTGCAAGCATCCTGCAAGCATGACATTATTATGGGATTAAATGTGAAAGTAAAATAATAATAATAATAAAATTAATCACGATGGAAAAAAACTAAAACTAATAAAATAAGTAATATAAATATAAATAAATAAACTAAAATAATAATATATATTTTAAAAATAATAATAATACAATAAGAGGAAAAGGTCACTTTGAAGATGTTCTTTTAATCATAAAACCAAATAGTTTCAGTCAAAGCTGTCAAAATAATATTGTCGTTGTTGATATTTTCATGTTGACTTCAGCAGATAATAATACAAATAATAACAAAAACACACAAAGGAGGAACTCACAGAAATACCTGACATGAAACCAAGTTCAATAATTGTCCTTCAGCCTGTCAGAGACTTTTATCCTGCGTGTTTCTGTTCATGTTGACCTCAGGAGAGCAAAAACCAGACAAAGAAATAACGGACTGAACTCACCGGTCAGTGTCCTGCACGTTTCTGCACCGGAAGTGAAGAAAAACACGTTTCCTCTCCCTGGCAGAAAACGTTTTATCCTCTTGTGTTTTTCCTGTGTTTTATCTCTTTTTAAATTCTTGTTAAAACAGAAAACCTGAAGAGAGACTCGCAGCTGTGTGTGAGCCTCGCCCACATTCAGGAAACACCGGAAGTCCCGATCAATACGGCTCATGGATTTTCAGAGTAAAAGCACGACGATGGGAGCCAAAAAGACCCAGAGCTGAATATCTGTACAGTGTTTCCAGTTTATAGGACATATTATGAGCTCTGCTGTTAGTCTGTCAGACGTTTATGTGAAATATAAATAAAAAACGCTTCATAATTATTATTATTTAAAACACGTTTTATTATTATGTAGATTATTGAATCAGAAATAATTCATTTTAATTTCTTTCATTTAGATTTGTTATCATTTCAATTTAGTTGTTATAATTTTTATTTAATTAACATTTTATTTATTAATTAACATTTTATTAATCAACCCTTTTTTCCACGTCCCTCGCTGCAGCTACATCTGGTGGCAATATTTTGGAAAATGACTAAATATCTAAATAACACATTTCAGGACAAGGACTTCTGAGGACATCAAGTATTATCTGAATCAACATTTTATTGAATGTTCATAAACACAAACAATCATAACACAAACTATTGATAGACAATAGAGCACAGAAATCAATTAGTGACGTTCAGGACAACGCGTCAATTAAATGATCATCACTGATTATTGTAAGGCTTAAAGGTCCCCTATTATCCTCTTCATCAGCAATATATTACAGGTGTCAGATAAATACAGAGCCTGTCTCTGATTGGCTGAAACACCAAACAGATCGTCCTTTAAATGCTTCAAACTGCAGATTTCACTGAGCTTTACAACGTTCTTTGATTTTACCTCTAAATACATAAAGTGTCATTATTAAAGTTATGATAATAAGAATCTGCAGAAATACAGAAGTAATAAAAGAGCGATGGTTTCGGCTGACTCACCACACAATCACTCACTCTGAGCACACTCTTATTGATTACGATCAGGATGATTACTCCTCTACAAAACCTGTGATAACAAACACACGAGGTTATAACTGTCTTTGCTAATGAGAGAACAAAGTGTGCAGGATAAGGAGGTCTGCTGCAGGATAAGGAGGTCTGCTGCAGGATACGGAGGTCTGCTGCTGCAGGATAAGGAGGTCTGCTGCAGGATAAGGAGGTCTGCTGCTGCAGGATAACCTCCTGCTGCAGGATAAGGAGGTCTGCTGCTGCAGGATAACCTCCTGCTGCAGGATAAGGAGGTCTGCTGCAGGATAAGGAGGTCTGCTGCTGCAGGATAACCTCCTGCTGCAGGATAAGGAGGTCTGCTGCTGCAGGATAACCTCCTGCTGCAGGATAAGGAGGTCTGCTGCAGGATAAGGAGGTCTGCTGCTGCAGGATAACCTCCTGCTGCAGGATAAGGAGGTCTGCTGCAGGATAAGGAGGTCTGCTGCTTCCTCTCTTCAGAGCGGTGGAAGAGAAACACAGAGAAGAGTTCCTGCAGACACCATGAGCAGCGAGAGCCTCCATGGCTGAACACAGATAAAGAAAGTCAAACACTTACATGACTGCCCACGACTGGACGTCAGAGTCCCGCCCCCTCATGTTTGATTGGCAGCTGAAGAAACACCACAACAAACAGCCAGCAGTGTGAGTTCACTTAATGATGAAAAAAGGCTCCCTTAAGGAAAACGTCTGAGAACCAGTGATTCCCTTCTGCCTATCTGAGTTTGCAGAACTCAGCAGTTTTTCCAGAATAATAATAAACCCAAACTCCAGCGTGAAGAGGCTGAGTGAAGGTGGTCTCCACTCTGTGCAGGAGGGTCATGGTGTCATTGATGATGCTGTGGAAGGACAGAATGCCTGCCCCGTGATCCAGGTACACTCCTATCCTGTTGGGCCGAGGACCTGAGATGGGAATTTTGACATTGTTGTACCAGAACTTATATTTCTTCTTGTACCACTCTAAAGCCCAAGATGTGTCATTGTGTCCAAATCTAGAATCATTCAACCCGGCTGCTCTGCTTGTGTTCTTGTATGCGACGGCTATAGAAACGCCTCCTCTGTGCTCCACCTCCCAGTAACACCGTCCAATCAGACCCTCTCTGCTCAGGACCTGAGTAAAATCAGTGAATCTGTCTGGGTGACTGGGGTAGAGTTGGTTTTGACTCGTTACTGTAGCTTTTCTGTTCCCCTCAGATAATAGCAGCCATGTGTTTGCTGTGTTTGGATCCAGAGTGATCTCACGGAAATATTTTAAAACTCCAGATCTTGTCTTTGGCTCTGGTTGTGGCAGTAAAGCATCTTCTTCAGTCCACTTGTCCCTCAGGATGTCCTGCAGTTTATCTCTGACTTCTGACAGGGCCGCTGTCACGTCCTTAAAGTAGTACAGAGGACAGATGTTGATGCTGGATGAGTATTTAGATGCACTGAGAGCTGGCAGTGAGGAGTACATGTGCAGGAACTGGTGGTCCTCCTCTGCCTGTGACAGCAGCTCCAGCTGAGCGTCTCTCCTCTTCAGATCCCTGATCTCCTGCTCCAGCTCCTCCTGAATCTCTCTGACTCGTCTCACTTCCCTGTCCTGCTTAGATCTGACCTGCTGCTTCACATCAGAGCGTCTCTTCTCCAGGAGACGGATCAGCTGGGTGATCATCTCCTCACTGTCCTCCAGTGCTGTATCAGCAGAGCAGTTGATGGTGTCCGCCTCTTCTTGAAGCAGTTTCACATCCTTCTCTCTGTCCTGGATCCTCTGCTGGAGGTTTTGTCGACTCTCCCCCAGCTCTCTCTGCCTCTCAGTCCTCTCTGCTGCAGCTGACACTGTGTCGTGGTCTTTATGCTCGTCCACAGAGCAGAGAGAACAGATACACTGCTGATCAGTCCGGCAGAACAGCTTCATCACCTCGCCGTGACGAGGGCAGATGTTCTCCTGGAGTTTCTTGGAGGGCTCCATCAGCTTGTGTTTCTTAAAGGCAGCTGATACATAGTGAGGCTGGAGGTGTTGATCACAGTAAGAGGCCACACACTGCAGACAGGACCGGAAGGCTCTCAGTTTCCTCACAGTGCAGAAATCACAGGCCACCTCCTCAGGTCCAGCATAGCGGGGACCAGCAGGAGCAGATTGGAGTCCAGTGTTCTTCAGCTCCTCCACTAAAGCTGCTAACGTGGTGCTTTTCAGCAGGACGGGCCTTGGAGCAAAGGTCTTCCTGCACTGAGGGCAGCTGTAGATTAGCTCTCCATCCCAGTGGTCATTAATACAGCCCATGCAGTAGCTGTGTCCACAGGGGATAGTCACCGGGTCCTTCAGAAGGTCCAGACAGATGGAACAAGATATGGTTTCCCGGTCAAGCTGAACTCCTCCCTGCGCCATTTCACCTCTCAGTGATCTTTAAGAGCTACAGGCAGAAGTAAAAATGTTCACTTGCTCTGAACAGAATGACTCTCTGTGCTCTGACGGACAACAAGTCTCCTCTCATCGACTCTCGCTCCCTTAATGCAGTGAATGAGGAAACAGCCTCTGCATGGAACAACATGTTGTTGGTACCTACCCACAGGTCTGTGGAGGGGAGGGAGCAATCAAATACCTTGATAGGGTGTAGCTTGCTTTGTTTGAGTGTGAAAATAAAATGGAACAGGCTTTACTGCAGTCCAAAGAGATGACAGGTGTGGTATTTGTCATTTACAAGGAGCAGTAAGAATTGTTGGAGTTTCCCAGGGAAGGACTCCCAGGTCAAATGTACCCTAAAAGGTCTTCGAGACGTTAAGTTAAACGTTGTTTGAACTTGTATCGTATCTTAATAGTTGTCCTTGTTTGTCCCTTGCAAATGGAGATGTGATGCAATTCAAATTCCCTGACAACAAATTATTATCGTATCGAGACAAAGAGAGGAGGTCCACAAAGCAAGTTCTGCTGAAGGACCAAGCAGTCCTAAACTCCTGCTGCGTCTGTGGAAGTGGGTAAATGTGTGGTCAGTGGACAGTGGCGAAAGGGGTGAGGATCCCGAAGGATGAGAACTGAATGAAGTCCACCTAACGGCAACCACTCATCAGGGCATTCATGGATGACCCTAATGTCACCATGGGATCAGTCCCAGACTTCAGATGGATTCTGCAGAAAGGCTGATGGAGTTGGTCGGGGTGCAGTTTAAACTCGCCAAATCAAGAGTCATGGTGCTGTTGAAAGGGAAGGCGGACCACACGTTCCATTTACACATGGCAGGCACAGTCCTACCAACAATCACCATCAGTCAAAGATATAGGCAACCTCTATGAGGGACACGATATCCATCCATGGGCCTGCTGCAAATTGGCAATGTTCAGGCCAACCCAGGAAGTGTAAAGCAAGGCATTCTTCCAAGAATCCCATGGCCCCTCCTGATCTATGCAGTTTCAAGAGACTGCATAGATCACTTGAGACCTGAGGACGGTCAACAACAACCTCAGGAAATGGCTGGGGCTGCCAAAGAGCCAGAGCAGCATCTCACTCCACAGACACAAGAACAAATCCGTCAAATCCTTTAGAGGAGAGGTCTAAGGGCCAGAGAAGTACTTCAGAAGTGGGACTTAAGTAAACGTAAAGGGATTGAAGCAAGGGTAGGAGGTGGAGAGCCGAGAAAGCAGAGGCAAGACTCACAGGAGACTGGGGTGAGTGTAGGACCCTTTCCAACTCTCCAACCAAACACCACCAGAGGGAAGGAAAGGCTCCACCTGGTTCAAGAGTAAGTTCATGCAGCAGAGGAGACAAGAACCTGGAAGGTGGTGTCAAGGGCTGAGGTGTGGTTCAGGGGGTTCGCAGTTCGATCTTTGGTCGGAGCCTTCAGTATTGTGGGGCTTTTGGGAGGATGAAGAGAATGGCCATCCGGAGGGTTTCAAGATGGCTTTGGCTCAAAAGTTGGGAGCAATGGAGTCATAAGAGACTATTGATCTAGACACAAGCTAGGGTGATATACGCACCAGCTGGGTCCCCTGAAGGATGGCGTAAGCCGTGAGGGACTGGAAACACCCGATGATTCCAGGAACATCACTGTATGTAAATACAACTTGTCTTTCTGCAGAGTCCTAAAACCCTGAAATGACTCAGCATTTTTGCACTTCATGTTCCCTCTTTGATTTTTGATTTGATGCCTGAAATAAGGTCTGTGGTTAACACAAGCGTAAGTGTTCACATTTGTCGGTAAATACCCCGTCACTGGAGAATTTGTAACCTTTTCCTCGTCTTGAAAACGGAAGTTGCAAACAAGTGTCTAAATGACACATCACACCCAACATTAGCCACCTTTAGCTTAGCGGTGGTGACGTGACGTCATGTGACTATTTTATGACCTTGTTACCT
This sequence comes from Eleginops maclovinus, assembly GCF_036324505.1. NCBI lineage: Eukaryota > Metazoa > Chordata > Actinopteri > Perciformes > Eleginopidae > Eleginops > Eleginops maclovinus. The sequence goes on from NC_086354.1 coordinate 25,046,493, forward strand.
TTACTGTTCTTGCCATTCCCATCACGTGCATGTTCAGGCAAAAATAGATAAATGTGTTTTCATGTCTGAACATAGTTACAGATTATCAGATCTTTCCACCCTCTCTGAAGAGAAATAATCTCTGCTCTGAAGGACAACAAATCTCTCCTCTTGCTCTGCTTCACTGAATGCACTGAATGAGTTGTTGTTCCTACCTGCATGTCTAACAGTTTTAACTGCATTCCAGAAAGGGTAGCTTTGAGTGAGAGGCAGGGTGTGTCATCTGCCGTCTAGAGGAGCAGTTAGAATAGTTCATCTCAAGGCTATAATCAGACCTGCAAACTCACAAGATGTGAAATTGTGCTGGCCACTTGCAGATTTCACTCTAATTCCTTCAGAGACATCAATTCTAACAGCATTAACATTTATTTTATATTCATACACACAAGTGATAACAAATGCTATCCATAAACATAGAAAACAGAAATAAATAATGACAATCAGGATGAAGAGTCAAAGGGATTCAATTACACCCTGACTGTTGTTTAGAAAAATAAAAAAGGGTTTAGAAGGATCCAACATCAGGAGACTTTCAGTTCAGAAGGGCCCAGTGTGGAGGTGTGCCTAACAGAAGGGCCCAGCCTGGAGCTGTACCTAAGAGAAGGGCCATGCGTGGAGCTGTAACTAACAGAAGGGCCCGGCGTGGAGGTGTACCTAACAGAAGGGCCCGGCGTGGAGCTGTACCTAACAGAAGGGCCCGGCGTGGAAGTGTGCCTAAGAGAAGGGCCCAGTGTGGAGGTGTGCCTAAGAGAAGGGCCCAGCGTGGAGTTGAACCTAAGAGAAGGGCCCAGCGTGGAGCTGTACCTAAGAGAGGCGCCCAGCGTGGAGGTGTGCCTAACTGAAGGGCCCAGCTTGGAGCTGTACCTAAGAGAGGGGCCCAGCGTGGAGTTGAACCTAAGAGAAGGGCCCAGCGTGGAGCTGTACCTAAGAGAGAGGCCCAGCGTGGAGGTGTGCCTAACTGAAGGGCCCAGCTTGGAGCTGTACCTAAGAGAGGGGCCCAGCGTGGAGCTGTACCTAAGAGAAGGGCCCAGTGTAGAGCTGTACCTAACAGAAGGGCCCAGTGTGGAGCTGTACCTAACAGAAGGGCCCAGTGTGGAGGTGTGCCTAAGAGAGGGGCCCAGCGTGGAGCTGTACCTAAGAGAGGGGCCCAGCGTGGAGCTGTACCTAAGAGAGGGGCCCAGCGTGGAGCTGTACCTAAGAGAGGGGCCCAGTGTGGAGGTGTGCCTAAGAGAGGGGCCCAGCGTGGAGGTGTGGCTAAGAGAAGGTCCCGGAGGCGGGCTCCGGGAGGTTGGTGGCGTGCATGTCGCGCGTCATGTTGGACTTCTCTTTGAGTTTGGCCTGCAGCAGCGTGTGCTCGACGACGCCGATTCTCACGTCCATCTGAACAATCTCCTGCTTCAGCTTGGTCAAACTCTGCTTGATCTTCACCACCGGAGCTGGATGACGGAGCAGAACCATGGTGAGTACCACACAGACACACACACACACACAGCTCATCTGTTCCAGCTCGATCAGGCTCAGAGATTCAGTCGTCAGCCTCACCTCCGTCAGACATGCTGCTGCCTTTCTCCTCCATCTCCTGCTTCACCTTCTCCAGCTCCTCACTGATCTGAAACAGAAACACAGAGAGCTCACAAACCGTCAGTTACGAATGACTCTGCGCATCATGGGAGCTCATTCCGCCGTCTGTGAGGCTTCAAAGTGACATTTTCCTGCCTATTCTTAAACAGCGATTGTCATGATGCGTTCACTGACCTCTGCCAGGACTCTGGTCCTCTCAGTAACTCCCCCGCTGGCCTGCTGGTAGCGCTCCTTCGCCTGGTGGAGAACACAGCTTTGTTCAGGTTCAGGTTATTTGTTCACAGAGGATGGATCAACAGTACACCCCGCCTCCAGGTCATTAAAAATAATCACTGAACAAACGTGAACATAAAAAAATACATCAATACATTTATTTTAAATAAGGCCCTTTAATAAATAAATGTATAATAAATAAATAAATGATTTCATTACATAAATATAAAAGGCCCCTCAATAAACACATAAATCAATAAATACATAAATCAATAAATACATAAATCAATAAATACATAAATCAATAAATACATAAATCAATAAATACATAAATCAATAAATACATAAATCAATAAATACATAAATCAATAAATACATAAAGCCCTTTAACAAATAAACAATAATAAACAATAAATAAATAAGGCCACCCAATTCATAAGTAAGTCAGACTAAGTTTCTGCTGTAGATTTAGAACGGACTCAACAGAAGTACATCAGATGAAGTCAGCAGCTTCCTGCTTCCTCCTTGAACATCAAACATTGATATTTCCCGCAGTCTGTGAAAGCGAGACCGAACCAGAGCCCGCACCGTGTTTACTTCTTGTGTTTACGGCTCAGTGCATGCGTCGGTGTACCTGGCTGAGTTTGGCCTGGGCGCTGCGGTACTCCTGGATCAGATGCTCCAGCTGGTTGTTGATGTATTTCTCTCGGCTGCTCACCTTCTCCAGAGTCTTACCGATGTCCTCCTGCAGTCTGTCCAGGTAGCTCTGCACAGGAAGTGGAGAAGCTGGAGGTTATAAAGGATGCTCAAAAGGGTTGAGATGGTAGATCAGAAATACAAAACATAATTGAGTTAATGTCAGTGAGGATGTGGGGAGGTTTCATGGAGACAGTGACAGTGTTTACCCTATTCACCGTTACAACATGTAGGAGTTTTACAATCCACATCCACACATTTTCATGGCTCTATTTTCAGATTTAAGGTAGTGAAACAAAGAGATATCCCACATCTTGAAACACGAATGTGAACCTGGCTTTATCCACATTTTCACACTTCTGTCGGGAAAATGACGCAAATTAGCACATATTCAATAAGATAATGCCTCATTTTTCATATTTAAACACACAATTACAGACAACTTGTAATACCAATAATTATGATCTTACCGTCAGTAAGAAACCTGGGAAGTTTCACGGTGATATCTGTTAGTGAAATATTTGACCTTATTCACCTGTAGTGTCTCATTGAAGGGAGTCATTGAAAGTGGTGTGATGCAATATCAGGTGTGTGTAGTACAGGTGTCACACAGCAGCAGGTGCAGATTGTCAGAAATGTACATAATGGACAGGAGCTGCAGACAGCCAACAGACAACAGAGCAGCAGGTCAGTGAACGCACCGTGGCCTCTTTGAGCGAGGACTTGATGCCGTCCCTGTGTTGATGCATCTGCTCCACGTGGATCCTCCAGTCCTGCGCGCACGCGCACGCGCACACACACACACACACCCACACACACACACAAACACACACACTTATTAGAATCAGAGTTAGAACAGGCTGCTCCTGCATCAGAGATCACCTGTGGGATGATCTCAGGTGAGTGTACCTTGTTGTCGGTCCTGATGGTGACTTTGAGCTGCGGCAAGACCCTCTCCACCTCCAGGCTCCACTCCGCCGCGTCCACCGTGGCCTCCAGGATCTCGTCGGGTTTGGAGGAGGCTTCTGCATCCTGTCAGAGGACAAACACCACCGCCTGCTTCATCAGAACTCACATTCACAGCCCTGAAGAGGTGCTGGAATGCGCCAGGTGTCTCCAGGTGAACTGACCGTGTGACAGGTGCGTAACTTCAGAGCCTCCAGGTCCATCACGTTCTCCTCCTCGTCGTCAGGCTCCTCCTGGGAGTAAACACACAAAACACCTTCTTCAGTTTACACCTTCTTCTGACAGAGCTGACGTACCCCTGCACAGACAGAGCGCCTCTCAGCAGCCCTGGGCGGGTTTTATGCACATTTTTCAAACATAACAAAGAGTTTTGCTCGCTTTCGTGAATCAAAGCGTTTGCAGGAGTGCCGTCAATGTCTCCTCAAAGCCTCCACTGAGAGTAGATGTCATCGACTGACTGTTGAAGGAGATCCAGAGCCCGATGACTTGGAGGCAAAGTAGTGAAGTACCAACGTTTTCAGGTAAGTTGGTTTACATTTCTTATGAAAGACGGAGCATACTGTAAAAAATATCCTGCCGGTCAGAGCCTAAAACTATTTCCTCTCCTTTACATCTTGGAAAAAAAGGGCTGCTTTTAGGCGGTATTTTCTGAGACTGAAGAGCCTCAAGGAATCTTCTGTGTATATATTTTCTCAAAGATGCATTATGATGCACTACAGGTTTTTGTTTTGTGCAAAAGGTCAAAATTAACTGGCCAAAAAGAAGTGACCTCTCTTGTAGTCCTTGGAAGATAAAAGACTACACTTCCCATGGTGGTCCCACAGGCTATTTAGAGACACAGATATAGAAACAGCTGTGAGGAGGATGAGACCGTTTATAATCTGACAGAAAGACAACCTAACTGTATTTCATTTGGAGTACTGCCTCTTGTTTAGATTCCTGTAAAGGCCTAATATCTGTGTTAATATAAACTTAAGGTCACACACTGTAAATGTCCGTTTTAAAAAAAAATACTTTGGAAAACTAGTGAAGGAAGCCACGATAACTTCAGTATTTGGCCACCAGGGGGCGGTATGTGCCAGCCTATGAGGTGACCCTGGTCAGGTGAACAGGGAGTCCTCTCACTGTCAGCACAGGCAACAATAAGCAAAGTCAAACAGATAAAACCCTGGATTATTTAGCGCTTGTTTCCTGTCATCACAGCCGCCTCTGTCTGCAAAATATATATATAATAAAATATATTTAGGATGGGGAGTCCCGACGTATGCAGTTATTTAATCAGGGACACCTACGATCATCTCCTCCTCCACTCTGCTGAGCGTGAGCTCTGCGTCGTCCTCGATCACCGACTCTTCTTCTGTGGTTTCTGTTGGGTAGTTGGGTCTGGAGGGACAGGAAGTGAAAACACATGAGAATCAACAGGTGTTATTATAAACAGGAGATCAGTAGAGCGGATCCTGTCGATTAAATAGCTCGATATATCTTGAGTACATCATGTGAATATAACTGTGGAAAGCTCAAATGATATTGGGTTGATTGTGCATCCTTTCTCAGGAGTAGTGGAACAATTTGAGAATTGTAAGAGGTGTGAGGAGAGGAGAAATGAGTGAGTACCTCCTGAAGGAGAAGCCCTTCCTCTTCAGAGCCTCCTCGGCCAGGCGGTCCAAAACAAAGCAGACAAACTCGCCTGAGCCGGACTTCAGCTTGGAGGGCGGGAAGTCCACCTTGACACCCTGATGGAAAAGAGAGGAGGTAAATCAGTGACACAAACTCTCCGAGATCATACAGCACCAACTGTGAAGAGTCAGAGTGGACCGAGTCTGAGGTCTGGATCAGAAGCACTCTTTCATTCATCTGTTTATTCACTCATCATCTGACAGAGTGTCTGCAAGTTTCATCATGAAAGGTGTGAGAGCTTTTAATCTGAAAGCTATTCCACAAGAAGAGGCTGAATTATAAAGTGGGAACCAGCTGTCAGAGGAGTGTCCGGCTTATATTAGTTTATTAAAATATGTCATCAGAACATGCAATGCGGCGAATAAGGATTATTCATTTTTATCCCGGGGTTTCGTAACAGTTGCTCCATTTTTAGGGTGAAATAAAATACAAATATGTATACAAGCATAAGAAGTTAATGATAAAATGTGCAATAAATGAAACAAATAAAAATATAATAATATTTATAAAAACATTTAAAGTTTTAAGTAAAATATGGAAAAAAATAATAATTATATTAATATAAAATAAAAGTTAAAATGTACAAAAAGTTTTTTAAAACAAAATAAAAATATTGATATAAATATCAGAAGTTTAAAGGAGAGCAATAAAAGATCAAATGAAATAAGGAGGATAACCGTGCATACATAAACACAGTAAGAGGAATGAACCTCTCCCTCCACACAGTGATGGATAGAACCACACAAAGCAGTGCAGCGTGACTCACAAAGGCCCGGAGCTCCGACAGGATGTTGGACACGGTGGCGTTGGGCTCATCGTGCTCCTGCGGCGCCGTGAACGGCCGGCCCGCCTCGTTGATGAGCCACGCCGCGATGACGGTGAACAGGAAGTACTGCTCGCCCGGGTTCACCGCCAGGTACGGACTGGAGACAAAGTAGTGTCTGAAACAGAGGGGGGGTTTAACCATCGTCTCTTAGTAACTCTGGATCCCTTTGGGTCGTCTTCAGAGGGGACACTTTGTTACAGCAAAAGTAAAGATAGAGATAAAGAGCAAATTAATTATTACAACTTACATAAGTAAACATTCGGGTAGAAAAGCAGCAGCAGCTATTCATAAAATAAATCAGGTGTAATAAAACATGTTATTTATCAAGCGTTTATCAGGTGCTTCAGGACGCTCTACAGAGGTAACAACTAAGATCTAATTAAAGTCGAGCAATAAAACCTCCACAAATAAACAGAGTTACACGTAGAATGGAGTGTGCCGTTGGTTCTCACCTGGACAGATTTTTCATGTTGTGTTTGGCCAGGATTTCCTCCTCATAGTTGAGCACCTTTAACTTCTCCAGCAGACCCTCCATCACCACGAAGACCTGATGGACCGCTCCGGGGCCACGGTCCTCTTCCTCCCCTCGTCTTCCTTCATCCGCCATCATCTGTCTTTCGTACCAAGAGGGGGGAGAAGTACTCAGATCTGGTACTTGAGTAAAAGTAGAAGTACTCAGATCTGGTACTTGAGCAAAAGTAGAAGTACTCAGATCTGGTACTTGAGTAAAGTAGAAGTACTCAGGTCTGTACTTGAGTAAAGTAGAAGTACTCAGGTCTTGTACTTGAGTAAAGTAGAAGTACTCAGGTCTTGTACTTGAGTAAAGTAGAAGTACTCAGGTCTTGTACTTGAGTAAAGTAGAAGTACTCAGGTCTTGTACTTGAGTAAAGTAGAAGTACTCAGGTCTTGTACTTGAGTAAAGTAGAAGTACTCAGGTCTTGTTCTTGAGTAAAGTAGAAGTACTCAGATCTTGTACTTGAGTAAAAGTAGAAGTACTCAGGTCTTGTACTTGAGTAAAGTAGAAGTACTCAGATCTTGTTCTTGAGTAAAGTAGAAGTACTCAGATCTTGTACTTGAGTAAAGTAGAAGTACTCAGATCTTGTACTTGAGTAAAGTAGAAGTACTCAGATCTTGTACTTGAGTAAAGTAGAAGTACTCAGGTCTTGTACTTGAGTTAAAGTAGAAGTACTCAGATCTTGTACTTGAGTAAAGTAGAAGTACTCAGGTCTTGTACTTGAGTAAAGTAGAAGTACTCAGGTCTTGTACTTGAGTAAAGTAGAAGTACTCAGATCTTGTACTTGAGTAAAGTAGAAGTACTCAGGTCTTGTACTTGAGTAAAGTAGAAGTACCAGAGTGTAGGAATACTCTGTCACAGTAAAAGTATTCTAAATGTTCCTCCAGTGAAAGTAGAAAGTACTCTCCTCTAAATGTACTTAAAGTAGCGACAGTAAAAGTAGTCATTGTCTGATTGGTCCATTTCAGAATAATATCTCTGATATGTTTTATAATGATTGATCATTAAAGTGTTCTCAGAGCTGGTAAAGGTGCAGCTAGTTTGAATTTTAAAGTTAAGTACAAGTACCTCAGAATTGTATATAAGTACAGTACTTACAGTACAGTAACTAAATGTACTTAGTTACTTACCTCCTCTGTCACCAGCTGCCACTCATAAAACTAACTGCTGAATTAACACAACAAATCCTGTCTTTAAGCTCCTTTAGCTGGTTAGCATGTGTTAGCTGTTAGCTGTTAGCCGGGTTTGTTTACCTTTTCTCTCTGTTGTCAGGCAACCGATAAACATGTTCCAGACTTAGTCTCCGGCATGTCGTTTATCACAGTCATCGTCTTCATCCCACTAAATCACATCTTCAGTTAAGAAACTTAACTAAGCTGTTTAAAATCTCCATTTAAATCTTCTAAACACGACAAGCGTTTTCTGATATAATTTAGATAGTTCAGCGTCAACGGCTTCCGGTGGCCTTCAGAATAAAAGTCTCAGCGGTCGCTTTTCTGTCAAAGCTTTCAAAATAAAAGCTAATCAACGAGTTTAAAAAGAGGGTCGCTGATCACTTTTATTTTTCTGTCATTGGTCAGAAGAGAGTAGACACTTGTTACAAATTAATTACTGTACATTTAAATGAATACTGTATAAATGCACACACACACACACACACACACACACACACACACACACACACACACACACACACACACACACACACACACACACACAGCTCATCTGTTCCAGCTCGATCAGGCTCAGAGATTCAGTCGTCAGCCTCACCTCCGTCAGACATGCTGCTGCCTTTCTCCTCCATCTCCTGCTTCACCTTCTCCAGCTCCTCACTGATCTGAAACAGAAACACAGAGAGCTCACAAACCGTCAGTTGCGAATGACTCTGCGCATCATGGGAGCTCATTCCGCCGTCTGTGAGGCTTCAAAGTGACATTTTCCTGCCTATTCTTAAACAGCGATTGTCATGATGCGTTCACTGACCTCTGCCAGGACTCTGGTCCTCTCAGTAACTCCCCCGCTGGCCTGCTGGTAGCGCTCCTTCGCCTGGTGGAGAACACAGCTTTGTTCAGGTTCAGGTTATTTGTTCACAGAGGATGGATCAACAGTACACCCCGCCTCCAGGTCATTAAAAATAATCACTGAACAAACGTGAACATAAAAAAATACATAAATACATTTATTTTAAATAAGGCCCTTTAATAAATAAATGTATAATAAATAAATAAATGATTTCATTACATAAATATAAAAGGCCCCTCAGTAAATACATAAATCAATAAACACATAAATCAATAAATACATAAATCAATAAACACATAAATCAATAAACACATAAATCAATAAATACATAAAGCCCTTTAACAAATAAACAATAATAAACAATAAATAGGTGAATAAATAAATAAGGCCACCCAATTCATAAGTAAGTCAGACTAAGTTTCTGCTGTAGATTTAGAACGGACTCAACAGAAGTACATCAGATGAAGTCAGCAGCTTCCTGCTTCCTCCTTGAACATCAAACATTGATATTTCCCGCAGTCTGTGTACCTGGCTGAGTTTGGCCTGGGCGCTGCGGTACTCCTGGATCAGATGCTCCAGCTGGTTGCACACACACACACACACACACACACACACACACACACACACACACACACACACACACACACACACACACACACACACACACACACACACACACACACACACACACACACACACACAGTGTATTATGTACATGAGTGAGTGTTGGCATATCTCTTCCATACATAATGTAGCCTATTTTCAACCTCAACACAGCCTGGTTACTTACCCAGTGAAGCATGATAAACACAGTCTACATGCGCAGTGTGTGTGTGTGTGTGTGTGTGTGTGTGTGTGTGTGTGTGTGTGTGTGTGTGTGTGTGTGTGTGTGTGTGTGTGTGTGTGTGTGTGTGTGTGTGTGTGTGTGTGCCTGTGAATAATGCATACCCCCCATCCCCGTGGTGCAGCAGGCAGTGAAGGAGGGGTGTGTTTGTTTAATCTGCAGTCTGCTCCCTGTCTGCTCACAGGTGGAGTTTGCTGTTTGATTGACAGGTCTGCTAACCGCATCTCTGCTTCAGATCCATCCTTTGGACCCCTTCAACCCGGTCATTATGGGATGCTTTCCAGTATCAGTCAGAGGCGGGATCTTGTGCCACAGTGAAAGCAGAAGTACCAGACTGTAGGAATACTCTTTGACAATGGAAATCGTTTCAATAGCTGTTAAAATGATAAGCTTTATTCTATGCACCAGCGTCCCTGGCTTCCGATTTGGCCTTCAGAATAAAAGTCTTCGGGTTTGCAGCATTGACTGTAGTGTTTGTTTGCAGTGAGGTTTATTGCTAATATGCAATGTATAAAGGTGCACAAATAAACACAGCAGGAAGAATTTTAACTTGTCAAAAATGAACAAATGTATACATATTTAACAAACTGTTAGAAAATAATGTTTACAATAAATATGAATGAATCCCTTAAAAACAAAATGTATTTTTTTAAAGGTTTTAAAAATGCAGAAGGGGTGCAATTTGTGCAGGAACATGCTACTTATTGACCAGGGGGATATGAAAACAATGTCACAGCATAATGAAGAGCTAAGAATGTGGGAATGAATTAAAGATCTGCATTGAATGTTGAAAATCACTGTCAGGGTGTTGTTGTTGTTGTTGTTGTTGTTGTTGTTGTTGTTGTTGTTGACAGCTGCAGACAGAAAGGAGCTGTTTGTTTGTAATAAATAAATGTAATTTCACAGGGATGATTGTCCTGGCGCTGCGGGGATGCTGCATGTGTTTAAAACCATGGTTCCCCTGTCTTCTGAACTTGATCCTTGGCTCTTCTTCGGTGGTGTTGTAGCTGTCACAGTGGACAAAGAAGACACAGTGCTCCAGTCCTGGCTTTACACAGATCATTATTTTAAAGAATGCATTACCTGCACTTTAAATGGAACTTTTCCGGTGACAAATGGTGTAAAAATACAAAAGAATCCTGAACCTGGAGCAGCTAATTCATTCTGGCTCTGTGTGACGAGATGTAAATGTGAATCTGTGAGAGTGTGAACGCTCAGAGGAAAGATCTGACAAGTCAATCTCAGGCTCAGCGGATCACCTTTATTCGACATGTGTATAGTTGACTTCTCCTGCAGTACGTGCACAGTGGTCTTGCAGCATAATCTTGCACTCATTTATTCATACTCTTCTCTTCTTGTAATCTGTGTCGTTGCTTAATGTCTAATATATATTCATGTTGCATTGTTGGAGGAGCATGGGACTTTCATTGTCATATCACTGTAGCCATACAACCATAAAGCCTTTGAATGCTTCGAATCAGAAGTGTTTCTGGCACAGAAGAAGAAAACGTGTTATAGCTTCAGAATAGAAGTCTTCTGGTGGTTGCTTTGCTGTCAAACTTCCAAAATAAAAGCCCATCTCTGATATTAGGGGCTTAAGTCTTATTGTATAATGGAAAATGACTATACTTATACATTTAAAACAGTTCTTTTGAGTATTGTAATTGCTGACTGTTCATCTGTTGAAGAAGAAGTGTGCAGATGAAAATATCTGAATTGAGTCGTGGTTCCTCCTCTCTCTTCCACAGTTTGCTTGAAGGGCTGAATTGTGCTCGGCTAATGCATCACAAACAGATGGAGCCCAACGCAATCACTCCGGAGAGGCGTCTCCATCTCTTCCTCGTTGAGAAATAAATCAGAATGATGGTTTCTGGCGTCAGTGGGGCTACAGTATGCAGGAGGAGGAAAGGCTGCAGAGACACGACTCAGAATCACAGTTCCAGCAGAAAGCCTTCAGATCCTTTACCGCAGCAGTAAAACTACACCCTGCAAATACTCCATCCCATAGAAGCCAGGCATTTGGTCATTGCAGAATAGGGAAAGCACTCCTTACCCCGGCATTCATCCCTTCTGCCTTTTCATCCCTTCATCTTTACATCCCAGACCCTTCAAGCCCTTCATCCTTCCCTTTATCCCACCTTACATCCTTTCATCCCCTCACCTCTTTTTCCTATATCCCTTCTACCTTTTCATCCCCCCCTACACACATCCCTTTAACCCTGCATTCTTTCCTACATAAATCCTTCCCTTCCTACATCCCTCCATCCCTTCATCCCTACATCCCTTCATCCCTCCATCCCTTTAACCCTTCTATTCCTTCATCCCTACATCCCTTTTTGATCCCTTCATTCTTCCCCACATACAGTACATCCCTTCCGGATTGTCTCAAACACCTGCAGTATTTCCCAGTCTCATTAAAGACATCCCATAGTTTCCCTTCCCTAATAAAGCTGTGTATCAGGTCTCTTCTGCTCTCAGACTGCAGATAATTGGAGATCAAATCGGACACAGAGTGTTTTTATCCTCCCCCGTCTTCACACGCTCTCATGCAGCCGGTTGGTTTTATCGCTCTGTGGGAATAATAGGGGTCGCGGTGTTTTAGTTTTAGTGGCCAATAAATTTCACGTTTGACAAACTGCTGCTGAGATCTTTCGGTGAAAGGTCGTACTGTAAATTCCCCCGGGAGCCAAGCTGGATGATTGGCATTTCATTTATCGTCACAGGAGTGAATCTGCGGGACTCTGCTGAACCAACAGGTTTTCCTCCAGCCTACACAGTTAGTGATTTCATTTAAGAAGCAAAGGAATGAGATCAGTGGAGACGGAGAGGGAGATAAAAGAAAGGTGGATTTAAATGATAACAGTATTAGAGTTATAGAGTAATGCTCCTATACTATAGACTATACTGTATGACAGGGATTTTTTGCATGTGATTTGGCACATCGTTTCTATTTCTTTAAACGGGTCTGCACCTTTCGGCCGCTGTAGAGTGGGAAGGGAAAAAAGGCTTTAATAATCAATCAATGTTTAAATGAAGGAGTGAAATCACTCTGCTAACACCTTTGAGTGCATTTAAATCTTTTAGGACCTAATTATTTAAATACGGCTAATGTTGCTCAACATTTGCTTCAATGCCCGGTGCACTTCCTGGAGGATTGGGTCGAACGTGCCGTACCATGACAGAAACCGGCTATATTATGCAAACACATGCATTCAATCAAAGCAAACCATGAATGTTTCTGCACCGTCCTGACAAATACCAATGAAGAGCTTTTATATTATGGCATAGGGTTCTTTTGGTTTTGGTATTTTAAGTATATTGTATTACCTGTGTACTATTACCTGTGTACTATTACCTGTGTACTATTACCTGTGTACTATTACCTGTGTACTATTACTAGGTGAAATTAAAGTCTACTCTTAACGTCTTGAGATTGAAGCAAAATATCTGAATCGCAGTTCATGGAGGTTTCACGAGAACTTTATTTATACAAAAACAAAATGATTAATGTCTGGAGTTGCTGATACAGCCCACAGGCCAAAACAACAACACAGCTCTCACTCAGCTGACCTCTCTCTGTAAAGCATTCCAACTGGATTGAGATGATTGTAAAAATGACAGCAAAACACAACATGGAAACTGAGCTGTAATTAAAAGTGAAAAAAGGGAAACAAATGCAACGGATGAAACCCTATTTAAACCCAAATGCTATTGATCTACTTCATTAATGTTCCATCGGTACAGTTTCACTCAGCAGACACAATAATACAGCAGGATGTGAAATTAAAGCTATACAGGAAGTGCATTTTTCAGAATAAGACGCCGTTCTAATATATATCAACAGCGCTATAAGCTTCTACAGAAACATCTCCTCTTTTAATCACTCCAGGAGAATACAGTCAGCATGCCCACTAAACTTCAAATTAAAATATATAGATATCAAGCAGCAAAGCCGGACAAAATACAACATCCATACATTCAGCAAAAAGCCTTAAAGCCACTCCCTCCACTTTCAAGAGTCATTACAGTCTGACGTCACCGAGGGACTGTGTTGCACAAATATATCATCCTAACCCTTAGTAGTTTTATCTGCTGCTGCTGCTGCTGCTGCTGCTGCTGCTGCCGCTGCCGGTGTTAATATTAGTCTTTTAGCTTTAATCAAAGCCTCAACGTTTTATTTGAACTCCAACGGAAGTCCAACAGACACCAAACACTTTGGGGAAATGTAGTTTTCATACAAATGAAGCTTTGTATAAAAGCGTCAACTAATGAAGGGTGTCAAGTGTAATGTTGAATATTGCCATTTGGTGCAGCCATTAAAATATGGGGTAAATATGAGGCCCTATTCTGCTCTCTGTGGTGTTCCCTTTTTCTGTAGTGTGTTCTAAAGGTTTTAGGGTATGTAAATGGTCTGCAAAGGCTTAAATCCTTGTGTCACACACTAGCCCCCCGGCCTGAAACGCCTCCATTGGACTCCTTAGTTTACTACCGGAACATAGTGACATCACTACGGAATACTCACGCTCCTATGGGCTAGCGCTGAAACCCATTGTATAGGCTAAGGGGCGGGACATCTCTTAGCAGTTGACCAATCACAGCCGACCCTTTTTAAACATTGAAGACATGTCACAGTAGAGACCCTTTATAATAACTGAACCTGAACAGGACTGGGCCTCTTTAAAGGTTTCCCTCAGCGGAAACTTGAACACGATTTTTTTTAAAACACATAAAACAGACAGATTTTTAGTCGTCTTTTTAATGCCGTTGGTACGGTGGCCTTGAAGGTCAAAACACAACACAATTATTTAAAAAATGACAACCATGTAGTTGTGTTTTTTGAAATGTGAAGTCATTTTAAAATGTAGTTTTGATCCTCATGGCCACCGTACTTTGGCGCTGTCTCGTTTATTTTACGTTAACGAAGACACCATCGCATTTTTATATTTCTTCAACAATGTTGTGACGGATCCGACGCTCCCAGTAAACACAATCAAAATGTAGTTTAATTGTGATTACGGTGACTACACTGTCATTTATTTTATTTGTAGCCCTGTTTTACCCAACGTCCTGAACATTTCACTGATGTTTAACACGGGTGAAATGAACTCTGGGTAATGAAGTCCCAAACAGCTTTAGTGCCTATCTAAGCGATCGCTGATGCTACCTTCAAGCACCTCTAAACTTCCCACAATTTTGCATACAGAAACCAGTCTGACGTTTGAATCCATATCCGTTACTTTATCTCCTCAGCGGGCGTCTCAGAGACCAGCTGAGGCCCGCAGCGACCGAATTTCACCTCCCAGATTTTTGGCAGTATGTACAACATTATATGAACATCCAGATAAAAGATCAATCAATCATCAATCGTCCTCAGTCAACCATTTCTTTACCTTCCAGGCTTACAGTGCAAATCCCCCCTGACCCTGGTTATAATCCCGCCAATTTAGACCAATAATTATTATCCAACAAACTTTGCTTTCCTTCATTTAAAATAAAGGTCATTACATTCATGTCCCGCTGTTTGAATCATAGGATTCCACACCCTGAAATCCAGTTTTAATAAATAACCAGTTCGTATTCGGATGAGTACCGAAAAGCCCACTTCAAGAGTTTCTTCCGTCTTTAAAACATTCTTGCAGATAAGAGTGTCCATCGTCGTGGATGTCGACCAATCGCAGACCTTCTCTCTAAATCCTCGGGGTTACGAGGTTACTTCCGGTGTCCCGCCTCCTCTTCCTGTCCGATCTTACTTTGTGTATTCGTCCTCTGGTATCCGGGTGGCGCTTGTTTCTTCCACCGGACCCTCTCTCTTGGTTTCCATCGCGACCTCGGTGTAGACGACGGGCTTCTCCTCATCCGGTGCCGGGACTTGAGCTTCGGCCTCGGCTTCGGTCTCGGCCTCTGCGCCCTCCTGGCCCTCGGCGACCGCCCTCTCCTTCTTCAGCTTGATGCGGAAGGTCTCTCGGTTCGGCGCTTTCTTGGCGATGTTGTCCTTCAGACGCTCTCCGGACTGCTTCAGGCGCTCGCCAGCTTGGTGCATCTTGTCCCGGCGCTCGTGCGGCATCACCTTCTCGCCCAGGTTGTGGAACTTGCTGCCCAGGTTGCCTCTGGTTTTGCTCATGTTCTCCTTGGAGAAGGCGGCCTTCAGGGTCTCGGTGCTCTTCACCATGGACTGCTTGATGCGGGTGGCTCTGGAGGGGTCGGCCTCTTCCACGCTCAGGTACTCCTCATCCGAGGAGAGGTCGGCGGGGGCGTCGTAGGTGTCGGGCTCGATCTCAACTCCGTCCAGGCCGGTTCCTTTGGGAGACTTTGTGACGGCCAATGATGGGATCTCCGTCTCGCCCTAGGGAGAAGAATGTAGACGGAATACAGTCAGGACAAACTGGATCTACAGAAGCAGCTATTCTGAGAAAAAGTATTTACAGTGTTTGGAGAATTTCTGAGAATTCTGGAGAAAAACAAGTCAGTATTGTCAGATTTTTAGTTTTGCACCAAGTTTAAACTATTGGCGGGACAACTAAACAAATCGTTCCATCAGACCCAGGTACGTCACTCCCTATCTCTGGTTGTAGACAAGAAGTGGACGTCATCGTGACGTCATCCATTGGTTTTTGCATTTCTTTAAAGTACTTTAACATTTTGAGTCTCTTTGTGGTTGTTGTTGTTGTGTGTGTGAATGTATTTGCAACTATCCCTTTTATGTCTCTCTGGTCATTTTGAGTCTCTTTCCGGAGAGTACATGGCATTTAAATGGCATTCTGTAGGTAACGGTCCACAGGCCTATGCCCTGAAGGCCTTCACTAGGTGTGCACATTTCTAGAAGGAACAGGATATTTTATCTGATGGCTCAACATGTCCTACACCTTTTTTAATGCACAGAAACAGGGATAAGAGGATTTTAAAAGTGTGTTAAAGTGGAGTCCTGGAGGATTTTGAATCTTGGCACAGTAAACTCTGACTTTTACCCATCATGCATTAGTTCTTTAACGAGTTAATCCCAGGGATGAGTTTTAAAAATGTCCCGCTGCTCATGTCTACATTTACTTTTACAAGGACCCTATTCCTGCGCCGGACACACAGAGAGGAAATCAATACCCGTCTTCTCGTCTGTCTCTCATGGATTACTTGCTACGTTGCTCGGTGCTGCAGGTCCAGAGAAAACATGATATTCCTCAGAGAGAGTCCTGCAGCCTCTGCAAACATGAGATCAAGTTGTATTCTATTTTTACAGAGGGACGGGTAACTGAGACTCGTCCAGACAGGAACTCAAGATGGCCGCTGACTGGTTTTGGCAGTACGGGTGATGTTGGTCTCTAGCTCAACAACTAAACAGAGCTGCAGGAATGAGTCCGTATTTTTGAGCTTCCTGTTCTATTCTCTGGAAGTTAATGGGTTTTAATGCGTTGTAGGGAATCTCAAAATATCGGCCAAAGACACAAATAAAGAAATGAAATACTTTACTATAAACTCACAGAAACTGGGTAGGAAAGGTGGAAAAAGATAAACCGGTGACTCAGGGATTTCTACGGAGGAAGATCAGAGCCAAGTGTGAGACAGCTTTTAGCTCTGGGATTAAAGTCAAGCCAGAATTTTGTTAAAGTGAAAAAATAAATAAATATGTTTTCAGTAAATCTCAGAATTCTAACTTTATTAAATTTAATATCAGAATTTCAAAATGATTCTATATTTTTCTGAGCATTTTAGATTTTAGAAAAATCTCAGAATTCTGATTTAATTTCTCTAAATATTCACGGATCCTCCTCGGTACTTTTCCCATAGATGACGGGCAGTGGAATAACAGCTGAACGATGTCTCGGGACTTAGGGACAAATCTGTCGATACAGGGCTGGAAGAAATAGCTTTAACGTTGTAGTGTTTTATTATACAACATATCGTACGTCTAAAAGTGTCTCAGTGAGACGACTGAACGTTAATGGGTGATCCTGCTGAACTGAACGTGTCAGTATCATAAAGGTTTGACTGACAAAGCCAATCCCAAAGCCAATGGAGAAATCCCATTGGCTTTTTTTTTTTTGTCAAAGGAACCAGGAAGATGCAACAGGTGAGTTTGGATGGGAAACCAATTAATCCTAATTAAACTGCGATCACCTGTAAGGATCGCAGTCATTAATCAGGGAGGAGTCATCGCCCACACACTCTGACTGACACATCATTACACCGGCAGGGATCTGAGTCCCACGTTTATTAATAACCTCACATGGTGGAGGAAGACGAGGAGAGCACAAAGACAGGTTCATTTAACACACACACACACACACACACACACACACACACACACACACACACACACACACACACACACACACACACACACACACACACACACACACACACACACACACACACACACACACACACACACACACACACACACACACACACACACACTACACTGTATAATCGTTAGCTACATTTTGTAAACGTCTTGGAGGTTTTGCAGTTAGAATATTTTAACATAATTAACTATTGGAAGCAGAATTTGGATTCCTTACTACAGAAAAAGCACTTATAATACTGTGAAAGTACTCCACTAAGAGTCCTGCATCCAAACATCCTTACTTTAGTGAAAGTATTACCAGTAACATTGAAGCAGTAAAACATAGATTGAGGAGTGAAATGTTCTCTATTAGCGGCTGACCTCTGGTTTGAGTTGTGTTCAGGCCTGTGGGAACTTTAAACTGCACCGCTCAGCTTTTGTCATTGCACCCAGCAGAAATATCTCAAACTAAAAGTCATTATGTTGTTATAAAATGACACCCTGTCCTCTGAAGTCCAGTGTTGAGAACCACAGCGAGGGCCCAGGGTGGAAACCAGCAGACATTTATCTTTTTCTCATTACGGCCACAGCCTTCATTATTCAGCCTCCGGCGTCAGCCTGCTGCTTCCTGGTTAAACGAGCAGCTGAAGCTCTATATTAGGAGAGGAACGGAGGCCTCAGAATAACCGACATCAGTCACCAGGAAACTCAACACGTCACTGCAGGACGGAGAGGGACCGAGCTAAACCCCGGGTGCAGGAATACAAAGAGAACCATACTGCACAATGCTACCTCCTTAAAACTGCACGGCTCTTCAGCTTTTACATTTCTGATAAACTGCCCACCCCTCTCTGTAATTCGTCAGGGATGACATATTTCTGTGTTGGACCCTGAAGACAGCATCTCCCTGGTCCAATGGGATTCCTCCAGTGGATTTTGATTATTGCAGAAAATAATCTCTGGGTCAAAAACATTCCTGATTCTTACACGTTTAGTTCAGCAGGATAATCTCCACACAACAACACCTCTTTATGATTTCTGAAGTAAGAAGCTAATATTGGGCTATAAAGGAACTACAGCACGGTCACATGACTTCACGTCACCACCGCTAAGCTAAAGGAGGCTAATGTTGGGCTATAAAGGAACTACAGCACGGTCACATGACTTCACGTCACCACCGCTAAGCTAAAGGCGGCTAATGTTGGGCTATAAAGGAACTACAGCACGGTCACATGACTTCACGTCTCCACCGCTAAGCTAAAGGCGGCTAATGTTGGGCTATAAAGGAACTACAGCACGGTCACATGACTTCACGTCTCCACCGCTAAGCTAAAGGAGGCTAATGTTGGGCTATAAAGGAACTACAGCACGGTCACATGACTTCACGTCTCCACCGCTAAGCTAAAGGAGGCTAATGTTGGGCTATAAAGGAACTACAGCACGGTCACATGACTTCACGTCTCCACCGCTAAGCTAAAGGCGGCTAATGTTGGGCTATAAAGGAACTACAGCACGGTCACATGACTTCACGTCACCACCGCTAAGCTAAAGGCGGCTAATGTTGGGCGTGATGATGTTTAGTGGTCTCATTTAGAGGGGGGTATTTACTGAGGTGTTTTATGTTGTAGAACAAATCGTTTAAATCTCTTCAGCTTGTTTTAACCACAAAACTTATTTCAGACTCACGACCAAAAACACAGTCAGAAAACCATTGACTTCCAGACCAGGGAACAGGAAGTGACTGCTGACTCATATCCTGGTTTGAGGACTCATTCCTGCACCACTCTCTTCCCCCTGTGATAATCTGCATGTCAGACTCTGGTTTGACAGCAGTGTATTTTGTGTCTCCGCTCCCAGAATAGCTTCCTGTGTGAGGGATCCTCAGCAGCTGTTGGAGGCACATAGTGACCCGGTTACTGTTCTGAAGTTTAACGTTAACGAGGACGCATCTCCCTGACCACTGATGAAATAAAATGAATAGGACAATTTGTCATTTTTTTGCTGGCAAAGGCTTAAAGAGGAAACAGAGGAAACTATTGGCTAGCGCTCGAACACATTGTACTTGATCGTTTAAGGGGCGGGACATCTCTAAGCTGTTTACCAATCACAACAGAGCAGGCCAGCTGACCAATCAGAGCAGACTGAGCTCTGGTTTCAGACAAAGAGGACTCTTTAAAGTAGAGACTCTACATACTGATATACACCTGAACATCAGAAGGAGAGGACTCTTTAA
Organism: Eleginops maclovinus; assembly: GCF_036324505.1. NCBI lineage: Eukaryota > Metazoa > Chordata > Actinopteri > Perciformes > Eleginopidae > Eleginops > Eleginops maclovinus. Next base: position 25,066,382 of record NC_086354.1, read on the forward strand.
AGTAGAGACACTACATACTGATATACAACTGAACATCAGCAGGAGAGGACTCTTTAAAGTAGAGACATTACATACTGATATACACCTGAACATCAGCAAGAGAGGACTCTTTAAAGTAGAGACACTACATACTGATATACACCTGAACAGCAGCAGGAGAGGACTCTTTGAAGTAGAGACACTACATACTGATATACACCTGAACATCAGCAGGAGAGGACTCTTTAAAGTAGAGACACTACATACTGATATATACCTGAACAGCAGCAGGAGAGGACTCTTTGAAGTAGAGACACTACATACTGATATACACCTGAACATCAGCAGGAGAGGACTCTTTAAAGTAGAGACTCTACATACTGATATACACCTGAACATCAGCAGGAGAGGACTCTTTAAAGTAGAGACACTACATACTGATATACACCTAAACATCAGCAGGAGAGGACTCTTTAAAGTAGAGACACTACATACTGATATACACCTGAACATCAGCAGGAGAGGACTCTTTAAAGTAGAGACGCTACATACTGATATACACCTGAACATCAGCAGGAGAGGACTCTTTAAAGTAGAGACTCTACATACTGATATACACCTGAACATCAGCAGGAGAGGACTCTTTAAAGTGGAGACTCTACATACTGATATACACCTGAACATCAGCAGGAGAGGACTCTTTAAAGTAGAGACACTACATACTGATATACACCTGAACATCAGCAGGAGAGGACTCTTTAAAGTAGAGACACTACATACTGATATACACCTGAACATCAGCAGGAGAGGACTCTTTAAAGTAGAGACACTACATACTGATATACACCTGAACATCAGCAGGAGAGGACTCTTTAAAGTAGAGACACTACATACTGATATACACCTGAACATCAGCAGGAGAGGACTCTTTAAAGTAGAGACTACATACTGATATACACCTGAACATCAGCAGGAGAGGACTCTTTAAAGTAGAGACTCTACATACTGATATACACCTGAACATCAGCAGGAGAGGACTCTTTAAAGTTGTTTTCACATTGGATAGTAAAGTGTGTTCTCTTTAAATAGAGAACACACTTTACCCCCCCCCCCTCGCCTCTGAATGCGAGTCAGAGTTTATTTCTGATAAGATGTCGCTGCTTGGCCCACGTTTGTCCCGCCTCGAGGAGAGGAATGTACTCTTTTTTTTCTTAACTTAATTATGCTCCAGTTCCTCATAAAGGGAACGTGGATCTGATAACCCAGAGAGGAGCTGCCCCACAGAAACCACTTAAGGTGGTTGTATTAATTATCTCTCTGTTGAAGGCCCTAAAATGTTCTCAATCAGCTCCTTACTGTTCTTATGGCTTCCTGAAGAAACACACAAGATTCAGCCAAAGTTAAAACTGCATTTTTGTATTTTATTTAGGAGAACAGTTATCCGATACTGCTTGGGTTATTTGGTCTTATTCCATCATTGCACAATTGGACCATGCCAAATTAACATTGGCTGATGGATCATTTAGATAAATACTGTCTGCATTTTTGGAATAAACATATTAATCATAAGCTATTTTAATGAGATCCTGCCAAGCCAAATGCAGACGCAGAGTATATGTTGAGGTTGAGCTTTTATTTTGAAAGGTTAAAACATAGGTAAAGCCTATTTTCACAACTGAAGTTTTACTAACTGACTATTGTTTGTGTTGAGATGTGTTGCTCGGCTCACTCAATTCGCTCACCACTACACACCTTTGTAGTCTCAGTGTTTAGTTAAGAGCATTGCATGATGGGATATAATGGCTGAACGCTCGTCTTCATTAGCATTTGAATCCCGTGTAAGGAATATGTGTAATAGTTATCCCTTCATTGTAAATTCACACAGCACTACAAAATGTCCAACTCATTTTATTGTGAAGCAGCCTTTGTGTAACTGAAGTGGGCGGGGCTTAATTCGGCCGATAATGTCACGTGATTCCGTGCACCAATCAGAATTCAGCATCATTTAAATCAGAATGCGATTGTTGCCGGGCGACACCCACAAAGTCCTGATGACTTAGACCGGTGTGCTTTTCAATAACGCGACTTATTGGTGATGGTTGATTATTTAAATAATTTATACTTCAAGATTTCAAACCATATTATCTGGGGCATTCAAAATGTAACTCCTACTACAACTCAAAGACAGTGTTAGAAACACATCGCAATTACATTCTGATGTTTGAACTTAAATAATGCTATATTTCTCTTTTCAACAGATTGGATCAAAAATAAATCTGAATTGTATTTGTTTTAGGAATGTTCAAGACCAATCCCTTCATATTCACTCCGGTTTCATTATTGTTGTTCCATGTTTTCTTCTTGTACCTAACATGTGTCGCTGTCTGCTTTGGTTTTCAATGGGTAATTACACTCAAAGACAAAAACCATTTTCAATTTACAACAGCAGGACATTCTCACATCTGAGATGCTGAAACCCACAAATGCATTCTGACTTATCGAATGACAGAATAGGGCTCCTTTGCACTGTGGATAAGAGAGTGTGCTTTTTAAATAAAGAGAAAGCGTTTCTATAAATTGGATTTGGCTCCACCCCCCCTGCTGCTTGATGCAAAAGAAAACCAACACAGGCCTTTTTTACTGACTAATGAATTAATTGAATGATTGTTTTTGCATCAACAGATTTAACCTAAAGTTATTTTGTTCCTCCAGTTTCTGTTCTCAGTTCTGTTCCATCTTCATGATTTCAACACCACGACACACAGACATATCGTGACCTTCTTGATCAATCCGACCCTCTGCTTACCTGGTAGATGACGACCCGGAACTTGTTGCGGGTGAGCAGCTCGTCCTGCGTGGTTTCCACCTTCTTCACGCGGACGTTTTGCTTCTCCACGCGCGCCCGGACCTCCTTCACGTTGGCGCTGACCTTGCGGGTTTTCTGCAGCAGCTTCTCCACCGTGCCGCTGGTGTCGGTGTGGTCCTTGGCCAGCTTCATCACGTCGCCCTGGATGCCCTTGATGTTGTTCTCCAGGTCCATCTGACGCTCCTCCATGCGCTGCTGGCAGGACTGGACGTTGTCGATGATGCCGGCCACGCGCTCCAGCAGTGACAGAATGGTCAGGGCGCTGATGGGGTTACCGTCGGCGTCCTCCACCCCGAGGATCTCCAGCTTCTCCTGGACGCCAGCCGTGCGGTACTTGTGCTGATCCATTACGATGATATTGGAGGGTCTGTCTTTTCGAATACCTCAAAACGTGTTGCAGATGGGAACGGGACCAGGAGTTACCAGCAGGGAGACCGGAGAGTGGAAACACCCGACCGCAGTGACCCAAACTCAGGTCTGGGGACAAGAGAGAGGCGAAACTCCACCTACCCCTTTTAAAAAAGGCCTCGGGATCCAAAGGGAACCTGCAGTGCTCTCACGAACCACCCCGGGCTAAAAATAAAACCTCTCTGTAAGGCGACACTTTGGACATTTTGGGAAGATGCAATGCATGATTGGAAACCCCCGTCCCGGTCCTGCGCCACTTTGTTTAAAGCCACGCGCACTGATTCATCATTTTATGCTATTTTTGCACACATGTTCATGCTAGCAGCTGCGCCACGTGTTCATCAACAGCAGCTTAGCCGCGCTTCTGCAGCCCTGCAGGGACGCATGCAAAGCGGCCACAGTTGTCTGGTGTGATTACACGGCGTTGGAATGCGTTTTTGGGGGATTAAAGCATTGCAGCGCTGCCCTTTTTACTTTCCCCTGGGCAGCAGAGTCCGAGCATTGGCAGTGACTGAGATCTGAAGCTCTTTATAGAGGAGGGAGTGTCAAAGTGACGCCGTTTTAACACTCGCTGCTCTCAACAGCCACAGCCAACACTTCAATATGTTCATGACAGGAATCATTATTGGTCTCTAGCTCAGTTTGAGAAAGTCATGAACGATCTTTCTCATACATTCACAGCAGAAAGATCGTTCTTGAACACCCTGGAAGGCTAAAGGGTTAGCGTTACGACGCTTTGACTAGCCATGGTCCATTTGGTTTTCTGAATCAGAGTGAAGATGTACTTTTACTGTGTTTTCAGTTTGGTTTCAGCTTCTCGGTGCAGAAACTGAAACAAAAAGAACACAGGGCTGCAAATGTAATTTAGGAAAGCCTTCCCTATCAGTTGGTTATTTGTCCGGGTCTTTGCAGAGACAGTGATGGGTTTCTGTACAGTGTGGAGAAGACTGATTGCTGTCGACTGAAGCCAGCAGCTGCTCCTGTCCCTGAATACCCCCCCCACCCTCCTCAGAAAGTCCCACCCCCAACCCCTGCTCTATAACTCTATATTTACTCCAGTATAGCGTGCCTGAGTGCCTGTGCCCCATGTAGAAATGTACCACACACACACATTGGTGTATTTTCACATGGAGGCGGGGTGACCTCTGCTCCGCTTCTGGATCCTGCAAATGAGCAGTTCTTAATTAGACTGTCAATTAACAACGTAGAACACCCCAACCCCCCCCCCCTCTCCCCGGACAGGTGGGTGACCACTGATAATGAAGACATGCCTGGAGGACACATTCAACCTCATCTGTGCTCGTTTTTAAAACCACTAAGTCCCATTAGCAATTAGCAAGGGTAGATATTTAACATCAATGAGAGGAGCGGGAACGATAGGATCCCATTTTCCTCTTCCCAGTTCTCCCTGGTTATTCAACAGTGCAGACATGTCCTCGTCAATTTCCCCCAGTGTTTTAGTGTCTTCAAACCAAAGCCTTTGTCTGAGTCATGCTGTTGTGAGTCCTGTGCCTTTTGAGAAAATGGGTCCAATTTTACCTTGATGACTATCGGGAGAATAAACATATTCTGTGTCGTTTCTCCCCCCAAAAATACACGTTTTTCTCCTGCCAGGCTGAAAGCAGTTCACACGTTACATGGTTAATGCCTCAGACGGACTCTTTGTAGATTCTGCACCATCAACTTTAATTAGTATGGAATCAGGACACCGTGTCTCTGTGGAGCCAAAACACTGTTTCATATGTCCGTGCACTGAAGAGCCTCCTGTGGCTGTTCACACGGGTCACTGTCAATAACATGCGTTTCCTCAGTCATCACACACACACACACACACACACACACACACACACACACACACACACACACACACACACACACACACAGGAAGTGGAATATGCTGTAAAATGAGGACAGTGTCAGACAAACCCCGCAGGAGTAAATAAAAGGAACACTTCACTGAAATGACACATCGGCACTCGGGGGGCGGGGGGGTACATTAAAAAACATTTCCTTTTTTATTTTGGCAGAGACTAAAAATAGCCTCTGGAAGTCTACATGCAGAATATTAACATGTCAAACACATTCTAGTCACATTTAGAGAAGTCACGGCTGCGATGGTGGACAACACGAAGAAACACGCTGCCCAGGGGAGGCTGACCTACGACCTGTAGACTAACACCTTACACAAAGTCCTGTGTCGGAAAACAAAAGAAACACGCACAGCATCCGACTCTTCAGATCAAAAACTGGAATATTTCCCCACCGACTCGAGGTCAGGAATGAAGCGGAGAGTGATGCTCGACTCAGTCCGGATACTCTCCTTCCCACACTGCATGTTGACACCGAAACCTTCAGCAGTGGGTCGATTCCAAAAGAAAGGATGGGACTTTTACAGATGAGGGTTAGGGCCACATGTGAAGGCTTCCTCTTAAAGTTGTGAGAAATACTTTTATTATTCATCATTTATTTCTCTTAAATTAGACTTCTTAGATATCTTGCCGCAAAATTCAAGCAAAACTAAATCAGACTCTTTTTCCAAAAATTCTAAGATGACTTTTTTTGGGGACTTTTCTCAAAATTCCGAGATTTTCTTTCCCGACTTTATTTCCTCTGAATTTTGAGGGTTTTTTTCTCAAATTTCTGAGAGTTTAAAAAAATGTTGACTTTTTTGAATGTTTCCTCGCAATTCAGTGAAAATGAATTCCTCAGGATCAGACATTAATCTCAGAACTTGAACATACATGTGGCCCTTCTCCTCTTCCATAGTCTTTGATATAAAACGCACAAACGTCACACAGATTATCACAAGGAGCATCACAGGAAAGCATCGCCACTCATCGGATGCCGGTTCCTGTGGATTGTTGTTGACTTTCTACATACACTATTTGTCTTTCTTTTTCTCCGATCTGATCGCCTAAATTAATACCAAAAGGAAAACAGGGTCTTTAGGTCATAATCTTACTGTAAAGTCATTTCTTCGTTCTATTATTATCAGATTCCCGTGCCTGGAATGTCTCGCTGTGGAGCAAACGAAAAACAAAAACAAATTCTCACATTCAAAGAAAAGCCTGGAGTACTCATCTCTGCAACCAGGACTCTGCGGTTACAGCTTAAGAACCATTTCAGTCTTTAAAACCTCAAAGCCAGCGACACACTTCCTTTACAATCCTCTGAATTTGGGTGTTTTGTACGAAGACGCCTTCCTTTAAAATCAACACAATCAGAACAACAAAATACTCCAATGTCTCCCACTTCTACTCACTTCTACTCTGCTTTCCGCTGGACACCAAACGTGTTTGTACCAGAAGAAAGCGGGGGTTCAACTTATATTTCTGCTGACATTTTTAGAGTTTTCTAGATCAGTTTATGTGCTTGGAATGTCTCGCTGTGGAGCAAATGCTAAACTGAAACAAACTAAAGTAGAAAAATACTGAATATTTCTCCCACATTCAAAGGTAAACCGTGATTACAGCCATCTCTGCCACCAAGGTGTTCTCCGATTACATTTGCAGTCTTTGAAACCTAAAAACAGGCGACACACTTCCTTTACAATCCTCTCAATTTGGGTGTTTTCGTACGAAGATGCAAAAACATGCCTTGGATTCAACACAATCTGTGTTTCAGAAGAACGTACTGAAACTTCCGCTCCTCTTTTTGTTATTTTCAGACAGTTTTTTTCCAAACTTTAAACATTCCTTTCTTCAAACACATCGTGAACCTCCCCCTGTCACTGTCCTCCGTTTGTCAGTCTGAATATTTTGGATGTCCATCTTCGAATTTGTCTGAAAAGGAGGAGGCGTCGAGGCCGTCGGCTCTTCTTTTCAAAAAGGTTTCAAACTACACCACAGTACACAGTTTTCACAAGTCATGCGGATATATATACAGGAACTAGAACATTTGAAACAAAAGTAACAAAAGCTACTCTGAAGAAAAGGATCCTTAGAGTAGTAACTCATGATTAGCTTGTTGGAACACAGTGACGTCTTTAGAGAATAAAGTATAAACGTTTCTGCATCACTGGCCGGCCCCGAACTCCTTCAATTAGAAAACACACTGCCTTTGGTGGTCAGCTGCACAGGTATTAAAACCGGGCCGTACAAATCATCACGTTCCAATAAATAGCACATTCGAGAGGGGCGGACATTTCTCCAGTTTACCAAAAGTACCGTCTTTATAAAGCGTCTACCTCCAGAGAAGCAGAGTGACGTGATTAAGACAGCGGACACGGGAACGACGTAAAGTGACAGCGGGGGGGTTTGAAGATTCGCCTCCTTGTTCTCGATCTTCCGGCAAAGAAAGAAAATGATTTCCATCCAAAAATCTCAAATGAAACAGGAGGGAAAGTAAGTAAGGCCCCTTAAATAAATATTCTCATTCTTCTTTTCTTTATGGTTTCTCAGGAGGAAAAACAAAACACCAAACATCTACCGTTTAAAAAATGCTATTCCCACGGCGTAAGAAAAACGGTTTTAAAAAAAGGACCCGGACCAACGCGGCTATACCATCCGGGAGTTCGTGTCCGCTGAAAAGTGTCCCAGGTTCTGTTTTTGCCGGCGACCCCGGTTGTTTTTTGGACATTTCCTAAAGAAACACAAAGAAACAGATTTATTATTTTCGTTTAGAGTAGCAGGGACCGGGTCCAATGGAAACCAGTGAAGACCCCAACACACTGTCCATAACGACACAGTGGTTTATGTCCGTTCTGGAAAACATACTGAATGATTGAACAGAGCGTCGAAGAAGATCCTTAAAGAGTCACCTGAAACATTGACCTTAACGATTCCTTTGAATTATCATTCATGCAGATTATCAAGCGTGACTGAAACACATATGCACTTATTTACAGTTTTTCTCAAATTCTGACTTTTTATATAAAATTCCGGGTTTTTTTCTTCTCAAGTTTTAGAAAAAACAAATTGAGTAAAAAGTCTGATTTTTTTTCTAGAAATGTTTTCAGAAAAATAAAAGTTCTGACCCTAATCTCCAAAGTTTGACCTTTGTCTCAAAATTCTGAGAAAAATCTATATTTTTAACTTTTTTCTCAAAATGTTTTGAATCATTTATTTTTCATCATTTTTTGGACTTTTGACTTTTGGACTTCACCTTGTGATGCACATCACCACGGCGACGATGATGGCGATCTGCACGGCGCCGATGATGGCGGCGATGAGAACGTAGTGAAGCTTCTGACCGCTGGGAACCACGTACAGGATGTTGAAGTCCTGAGGGTCCTCACACTGAGCGCCTTTATAACCCGCATCACACCTGACACACACACACACACACACACACACACACACACACACACACACACACACACACACACACACACACACACACACACACACACACACACACACACACACACACACACAGCATGTTAGCACTTGACACTACGCCTTTTGTTTACCTATCACCACGTTTTCTCGGCCGTGTTGACGTTCAGTCGTGTCCTTCAGACACCTCCCCTGCATGTTCACACCCTGAGTTTGACTTCCGTTCCTGAGTGAGTTTACCTGCAGGTGGCCACGTTGTAGTTGAATTCACATTTCCCGTGAACACAGAAGCCGTCGGCGCAGGGGATCGGCATCCCGGCGTAGAAACCATCTCCATGGTCCAAACCCGTGGTCTCTGAAAGTAAATGAACAATTTGGGGTTTTATTTAAATTCATTTGATAAATGATATTTTCATTTCCTTTGTTCCTCTCTCAGTTTTGTCGTCCTTCACTTCGTTGTGTTTGAAATGGAACGTTCTCATTTATTTATTGGTTTTATATTTTAGTACATTTATTAAACTAATGCACTTCATTTAATTTATTCTGCCTATTTTATTTGATTCCCTTGTTATATTATTTCATTTGATCTATTTATAATTATTTACTGTATTATTTGATTACATTCATCTTTTAGAACAGCAGCTCAACAAGCCTTGCTGAGCGCTATAGCCTATCTTGGCTTAGATTCACATGCTTTCATGCAGTGACACTCAAGTAAATATTTCAATGTTTTGAATCAGATATGAAGGAATTAGACTAAAGTAAAATGCACGTTTTTCTTTGTATTTCATTTCCACTTCCCGGCCGTTTGGACTTCATGAGTGACTGAGGATTATTGCAGTGTGCACGCTTTGCAGCACAGAGGAATACTCGCACGATATCTCCGCTGCAGCGTTAGGGATGTGTTAATTACAGATTCTGTGAAAGTGTGATTTTAACATCCTGGGAGTCTTCCAGCTCTTTTCTGAAAGCCTCCCTGAGAGGAACATAATGACGGTGATTATCTGGAGAGCTGTTCATGTTTCCTCTTCGCAGAGGGATGATTATTACGCGACACAGAAATCAGCGCTGAGCAGCGGAGAGGAGATCCAGCAGCATGGACTCATATTTTCTGAGCAGAGCAACCGTTCTGTGGTGTGTTGGTTCTTGTGTTTGTGCTGAACCCTAAACCGCCGCGTCTAAACAGTTCATCTGTTTTCCATTTGAACATGTTCCCTTAGTTTCAAAATAACAAGTTCACAGCTACACAGAAACAGAACAGCTAGTATAGGAACAGACAACAAGGGGACATATTAACCACACAGAGACACAACAACAAGGGGACATATTAACCACACAGAGACACAACAACAAGGGGACATATTAACCACACAGAGACACAACAACAAGGGGACATATTAACGACACAGAGACAAAACAACAAGGGGACATATTAACGACACAGAGACACAACAACAAGGGGACATATTAACCACACAGAGACACAACAACAAGGGGACATATTAACCACACAGAGACACAACAACAAGGGGACATATTAACGACACAGAGACAAAACAACAAGGGGACATATTAACGACACAGAGACACAACAACAAGGGGACATATTAACGACACAGAGACAAAACAACAAGGGGACATATTAACCACACAGAGACAAAACAACAAGGGGACATATTAACCACACAGAGACACAACAACAAGGGGACATATTAACGACACAGAGACAAAACAACAAGGGGACATATTAACGACACAGAGACACAACAACAAGGGGACATATTAACGACACAGAGACAAAACAACAAGGGGACATATTAACCACACAGAGACAAAACAACAAGGGGACATATTAACCACACAGAGACACAACAACAAGGGGACATATTAACGACACAGAGACAAAACAACAAGGGGACATATTAACGACACAGAGACACAACAACAAGGGGACATATTAACGACACAGAGACAAAACAACAAGGGGACATATTAACCACACAGAGACACAAAACAACAAGGGGACATATTAACCACACAGAGACAAAACAACAAGGGGACATATTAACCACACAGAGACACAACAACAAGGGGACATATTAACCACACAGAGACACAACAACAAGGGGACATATTAACCACACAGAGACAAAACAACAAGGGGACATATTAACCACACAGAGACAAAACAACAAGGGGACATATTAACCACACAGAGACACAACAACAAGGGGACATATTAACCACACAGAGACACAACAACAAGGGGACATATTAACCACACAGAGACAAAACAACAAGGGGACATATTAACCACACAGAGACACAACAACAAGGGGACATATTAACCACACAGAGACAAAACAACAAGGGGACATATTAACCACACAGAGACAAAACAACAAGGGGACATATTAACCACACAGAGACAAAACAACAAGGGGACATATTAACCACACAGAGACAAAACAACAAGGGGACATATTAACCACACAGAGACAAAACAACAAGGGGACATATTAACCACACAGAGACACAACAACAAGGGGACATATTAACCACACAGAGACACAAACAACAAGGGGACATATTAACCACACAGAGACAAAACAACAAGGGGACATATTAACCACACAGAGACAAAACAACAAGGGGACATATTAACCACACAGAGACAAAACAACAAGGGGACATATTAACCACACAGAGACACAAAACAACAAGGGGACATATTAACCACACAGAGACAAAACAACAAGGGGACATATTAACCACACAGAGACACAACAACAAGGGGACATATTAACGACACAGAGACACAAACAACAAGGGGACATATTAACCACACAGAGACAAAACAACAAGGGGACATATTAACCACACAGAGACACAACAACAAGGGGACATATTAACCACACAGAGACAAAACAACAAGGGGACATATTAACCACACAGAGACACAACAACAAGGGGACATATTAACCACACAGAGACAAAACAACAAGGGGACATATTAACGACACAGAGACACAACAACAAGGGGACATATTAACCACACAGAGACAAAACAACAAGGGGACATATTAACCACACAGAGACACAACAACAAGGGGACATATTAACCACACAGAGACAAAACAACAAGGGGACATATTAACGACACAGAGACAAAACAACAAGGGGACATATTAACCACACAGAGACACAACAACAAGGGGACATATTAACCACACAGAGACACAACAACAAGGGGACATATTAACCACACAGAGACAAAACAACAAGGGGACATATTAACCACACAGGGACAAAACAACAAGGGGACATATTAACCACACAGGGACAAAACAACAAGGGGACATATTAACCACACAGAGACACAACAACAAGGGGACATATTAACCACACAGAGACACAAACAACAAGGGGACATATTAACCACACAGAGACAAAACAACAAGGGGACATATTAACCGACACAGAGACAAAACAACAAGGGGACATATTAACCACACAGAGACACAACAACAAGGGGACATATTAACGACACAGAGACAAAACAACAAGGGGACATATTAACCACACAGAGACACAACAACAAGGGGACATATTAACCACACAGAGACAAAACAACAAGGGGACATATTAACCACACAGAGACAAAACAACAAGGGGACATATTAACCACACAGAGACAAAACAACAAGGGGACATATTAACCACACAGAGACAAAACAACAAGGGGACATATTAACCACACAGAGACACAACAACAAGGGGACATATTAACGACACAGAGACAAAACAACAAGGGGACATATAACGACACAGAGACACAAAACAACAAGGGGACATATTAACCACACAGAGACAAAACAACAAGGGGACATATTAACCACACAGAGACAAAACAACAAGGGGACATATTAACCACACAGAGACAAAACAACAAGGGGACATATTAACGACACAGAGACACAAACAACAAGGGGACATATTAACCACACAGAGACACAACAACAAGGGGACATATTAACGACACAGAGACAAAACAACAAGGGGACATATTAACCACACAGAGACCAAACAACAAGGGGACATATTAACCACACAGAGACCAAACAACAAGGGGACATATTAACCACACAGAGACCAAACAACAAGGGGACATATTAACCACACAGAGACCAAACAACAAGGGGACATATTAACCACACAGAGACAAAACAACAAGGGGACATATTAACCACACAGAGACACAACAACAAGGGGACATATTAACCACACAGAGACACAACAACAAGGGGACATATTAACCACACAGAGACAAAACAACAAGGGGACATATTAACCACACAGAGACACAACAACAAGGGGACATATTAACCACACAGAGACACAACAACAAGGGGACATATTAACCACACAGAGACACAACAACAAGGGGACATATTAACCACACAGAGACACAACAACAAGGGGACATATTAACCACACAGAGACACAACAACAAGGGGACATATTAACCACACAGAGACAAAACAACAAGGGGACATATTAACCACACAGGGACAAAACAACAAGGGGACATATTAACCACACAGGGACAAAACAACAAGGGGACATATTAACCACACAGAGACACAACAACAAGGGGACATATTAACCACACAGAGACACAACAACAAGGGGACATATTAACCACACAGGGACAAAACAACAAGGGGACATATTAACCACACAGAGACAAAACAACAAGGGGACATATTAACCACACAGAGACAAAACAACAAGGGGACATATTAACCACACAGAGACACAACAACAAGGGGACATATTAACGACACAGAGACAAAACAACAAGGGGACATATTAACCACACAGAGACACAAAACAACAAGGGGACATATTAACCACACAGAGACAAAACAACAAGGGGACATATTAACCACACAGAGACACAACAACAAGGGGACATATTAACCACACAGAGACAAAACAACAAGGGGACATATTAACCACACAGAGACACAACAACAAGGGGACATATTAACGACACAGAGACAAAACAACAAGGGGACATATTAACCACACAGAGACAAAACAACAAGGGGACATATTAACCACACAGAGACAAAACAACAAGGGGACATATTAACCACACAGAGACAAAACAACAAGGGGACATATTAACCACACAGAGACACAACAACAAGGGGACATATTAACGACACAGAGACAAAACAACAAGGGGACATATCAACGACACAGAGACACAAAACAACAAGGGGACATATTAACCACACAGAGACACAACAACAAGGGGACATATTAACCACACAGAGACAAAACAACAAGGGGACATATTAACCACACAGAGAAAAAACAACTAGGGGACATATTAACCACACAGAGACCAAACAACAAGGGGACATATTAACCACACAGAGACACAACAACAAGGGGACATATTAACCACACAGAGACACAACAACAAGGGGACATATTAACCACACAGAGACCAAACAACAAGGGGACATATTAACCACACAGAGACAAAACAACAAGGGGACATATTAACCACACAGAGACACAACAACAAGGGGACATATTAACCACACAGAGACAGAACAACAAGGGGACATATTAACCACACAGAGACAAAACAACAAGGGGACATATTAACCACACAGAGACACAACAACAAGGGGACATATTAACCACACAGAGACCAAACAACAAGGGGACATATTAACCACACAGAGACAAAACAACAAGGGGACATATTAACCACACAGAGACACAACAACAAGGGGACATATTAACCACACAGAGACCAAACAACAAGGGGACATATTAACCACACAGAGACCAAACAACAAGGGGACATATTAACCACACAGAGACAAAACAACAAGGGGACATATTAACCACACAGAGACACAACAACAAGGGGACATATTAACCACACAGAGACACAACAACAAGGGGACATATTAACCACACAGAGACAAAACAACAAGGGGACATATTAACGACACAGAGACACAACAACAAGGGGACATATTAACCACACAGAGACACAACAACAAGGGGACATATTAACCACACAGAGACACAACAACAAGGGGACATATTAACCACACAGAGACACAACAACAAGGGGACATATTAACCACACAGAGACACAACAACAAGGGGACATATTAACCACACAGAGACAAAACAACAAGGGGACATATTAACCACACAGGGACAAAACAACAAGGGGACATATTAACCACACAGGGACAAAACAACAAGGGGACATATTAACCACACAGAGACACAACAACAAGGGGACATATTAACCACACAGAGACACAACAACAAGGGGACATATTAACCACACAGGGACAAAACAACAAGGGGACATATTAACCACACAGAGACAAAACAACAAGGGGACATATTAACCACACAGAGACAAAACAACAAGGGGACATATTAACCACACAGAGACACAACAACAAGGGGACATATTAACGACACAGAGACAAAACAACAAGGGGACATATTAACCACACAGAGACACAAAACAACAAGGGGACATATTAACCACACAGAGACAAAACAACAAGGGGACATATTAACCACACAGAGACACAACAACAAGGGGACATATTAACCACACAGAGACAAAACAACAAGGGGACATATTAACCACACAGAGACACAACAACAAGGGGACATATTAACGACACAGAGACAAAACAACAAGGGGACATATTAACCACACAGAGACAAAACAACAAGGGGACATATTAACCACACAGAGACAAAACAACAAGGGGACATATTAACCACACAGAGACAAAACAACAAGGGGACATATTAACCACACAGAGACACAACAACAAGGGGACATATTAACGACACAGAGACAAAACAACAAGGGGACATATCAACGACACAGAGACACAAAACAACAAGGGGACATATTAACCACACAGAGACACAACAACAAGGGGACATATTAACCACACAGAGACAAAACAACAAGGGGACATATTAACCACACAGAGAAAAAACAACTAGGGGACATATTAACCACACAGAGACCAAACAACAAGGGGACATATTAACCACACAGAGACACAACAACAAGGGGACATATTAACCACACAGAGACACAACAACAAGGGGACATATTAACCACACAGAGACCAAACAACAAGGGGACATATTAACCACACAGAGACAAAACAACAAGGGGACATATTAACCACACAGAGACACAACAACAAGGGGACATATTAACCACACAGAGACAGAACAACAAGGGGACATATTAACCACACAGAGACAAAACAACAAGGGGACATATTAACCACACAGAGACACAACAACAAGGGGACATATTAACCACACAGAGACCAAACAACAAGGGGACATATTAACCACACAGAGACAAAACAACAAGGGGACATATTAACCACACAGAGACACAACAACAAGGGGACATATTAACCACACAGAGACAAAACAACAAGGGGACATATTAACCACACAGAGACAGAAAACCTGTCATGAATACCATCAAAGAAACTCCTGACAAGAAAAGGAGGTTACTCAAAAATCTAAAGAGATCAAAATTGAGCGAAAAGACAATAAATGGACAGACCTGAGATTCTGTGCGTCTTGATCCTATTTTAGTGTTTTTCATTCATTTTATTTTTATTTATTTACTTTATTTTTATTCATTTTAATCCATTTAAAAAAAAAATTTGCAAAATTTATTTATTTAATTTGTATTTAATTTTTTGGATGTACTGTGTTTTAATTCATTCTTAAAATCGATCAAAAATAAAAAGAAAACATTTAAAAAAAGACCAAAGCACTGCGTCAAAAAGGTGGAGGGCTTATCATTATCCCCCGTGAGTCATTTTATGTATAAGGAACTCTGAAAGACATTTGATTTAGTGAAGGTCGTCGAGACAGAAGTGAACGCAGCCTCTTCTGTTTCACGTTATCGGAGAGAAACGAGCTGCTGCGTCTTCACTGTTTGTGTTTCAGATGA
This sequence comes from Eleginops maclovinus, assembly GCF_036324505.1. Taxonomy (NCBI): domain Eukaryota; kingdom Metazoa; phylum Chordata; class Actinopteri; order Perciformes; family Eleginopidae; genus Eleginops; species Eleginops maclovinus. The sequence continues at coordinate 25,082,970 of NC_086354.1, forward strand.
TTAATCCCATCCTCCTTTGGTCTGTCTCTGAGTGCAAAGTAAAACACAGCGTGAAGGAACTGACAGAAACCCAGAGAGACGTCTAACCGCAGGAATCGATGCACCGAGCTGCAGATAATAAAACCCTTTATTTTCTGTTTCATCTCCAGACTTTGCCTCCTGCTGCGCCTCTAATCCTGGAGTTTACTCGTGAGAAATTACAGCGGCTTAAAGCACGCTCACATTATTCTCTGCAGAGTTGTGAGGACAGTGTTGTGGAAGGAGATTTCAATGAGTTTCTCTGATATTTCCCCTCTGCAGGTTCAGACGCAGGTTCAGACGCAGGTTAACAAGCTGCAGGAAGTAGTCTCTTTAGTGTCCCCTGGTGTCCGGCTGTGTGCGTCTCTCTTTAGTGTCCCCTGGTCTCCAGCTGTGTGCGTCTCTCTTTAGTGTCCCCTGGTCTCCAGCTGTGTCTGTCTCTCTTTAGTGTCCCCTGGTCTCCAGCTGTGTGTGTCTCTCTTTAGTGTCCCCTGGTCTCCAGCTGTGTCTGTCTCTCTTTAGTGTCCCCTGGTCTCCAGCAGTGTGCGTCTCTCTTTAGTGTCCCCTGGTCTCCAGCTGTGTGTGTCTCTCTTTAGTGTCCCCTGGTCTCCAGCTGTGTGCGTCTCTCTTTAGTGTCCCCTGGTCTCGCGCTGTATGCGTCTCTCTTTAGTGTCCCCTGGTCTCCAGCTGTGTGCGTCTCTCTTTAGTGTCCCCTGGTCTCCAGCTGTGTGTGTCTCTCTTTAGTGTCCCCTGGTCTCCAGCTGTGTGCGTCTCTCTTTAGTGTCCCCTGGTCTCCAGCTGTGTGCGTCTCTCTTTAGTGTCCCCTGGTCTCCAGCTGTGTGCGTCTCTCTTTAGTGTCCCCTGGTCTCCAGCTGTGTGCGTCTCTCTTTAGTGTCCCCTGGTCTCCAGCTGTGTGCGTCTCTCTGTAGTCTCCCCTGGTCTCCAGCTGTATGCGTCTCTCTTTAGTGTCCCCTGGTCTCCAGCTGTGTGCGTCTCTCTTTAGTGTCCCCTGGTCTCCAGCTGTGTGTGTCTCTCTTTAGTGTCCCCTGGTCTCCAGCTGTGTGCGTCTCTCTTTAGTGTCCCCTGGTCTCCAGCTGTGTGTGTCTCTCTTTAGTGTCCCCTGGTCTCCAGCTGTGTGCGTCTCTCTTTAGTGTCCCCTGGTCTCCAGCTGTGTGCGTCTCTCTTTAGTGTCCCCTGGTCTCCAGCTGTGTGCGTCTCTCTTTAGTGTCCCCTGGTCTCCAGCTGTGTGCGTCTCTCTTTAGTGTCCCCTGGTCTCCAGCTGTGTGCGTCTCTCTTTAGTGTCCCCTGGTCTCCAGCTGTGTGCGTCTCTCTTTAGTGTCCCCTGGTCTCCGTTGTGTTTGGTTTCTGCAGCTTTCAGTAAACTGCTCATGTTTCCTCTGCTGAATGTTCTCTAGATGCTGCAGATGTTGAAGAGCTGCTGCAGATGTTTTTCTGCATGTGTTCTGATTTGTGTTTCTATATCTGCATCGTCTGTGAAGCTGCTGCGTGTTTCTGATCCATGCACCAATAGGTTGCAGTCGTAGTGTCATATGATCTTTATAACACGTTGAGTATTAATATCTACAAACATACATTTGAAGTTAATGTTTTCTTACCTAGGACGTTCACTTTGAAGGGGCTGCTGTCGTCCTTTTTTCCAGTTTTCTCTTATCAGCTGAGGAGGTAAAACACCTCAGTCAGAAACAGGCAGACTCTGGCACAGCACTAAGTTTGTTTTAGTCCCCCTTAAAGGACAGGGACACCTCTGAACGGACACATATGACATGAGGAGTTCCTCAAGGCTCCGTCCTGGGGCCTGTTAACTTCACAAACTTGAACTGGCTCAGATTATGGCTCACAACTAAAGAACATTTCTATGCAGACGACACACGCATTAACATTCTACAGGGATCTATAGAGTGGTGCAGGGATGTCGTATTTTTGTGTTGAACCCTGAAGGCAGCATCTACCAAATGCAATGGGATTTTTCCATTGGATTTGGATATTGCAGAATATAATCTCTGTGTCATTCTTACACGTTTAGTTCAGCAGGATAATCTCCACATATTATCACCGCTTTATGGTTTCTGATTCATTCATTTCTTATTAAGTTTGAAGGACATATCTCAGACGGTGTAAAATGATATCATTTCACTTCTTTTATTTGAATTTAATTTAATGTAATTACATTTCATATTTATCTTATTTCATTTATTCTAACGTGACTTTCTGTTTATTATTTTATTATAGAACGTTAAAGTCTCTTCAGCTTCTCCACAGATCTGATTTCAGGATAACACATTTCTGCCTCTGTCCGCAGGAGGAGGAGCTGCTGGGAATGTTAAACACACACACACACACACACACACACACACACACACACACACACACACACACACACACACACACACACACACACACACACACACACACACACACACACACACACACACACACACACACACACACACACACACACACACACACACACACACACACACACACACACACACACATTCCTGAAGATATTGACAAAACACTCTCCATCCCTACAACCCCCCCCCCCTTCTCTATTTGATTTGCTCATTGTTGGAACGTAGATTTTATTAGGAGCCCTGAGCTTTTCTTCAGCAGGCTGTTAAAATCATATTAAATAGTCCCCAAAATGAATCAGCTGTATCCCCTACGCTGCCTCACTGTGGAACCCTCAGCAGCATGTCGCCTGAACTGGCCTATTAATCTTTATCATCGTATTCTTTTTATTGTAATTACACATCTGGTATTGTGTTTTTTTATTTGCTGTTGGATTAATTCTGATATTATTATTTTGACTTTTCCAAATTAAATTTATTTCACATTTTTATTTTCTTTACATTCTTCTTGAACTGTTGCCATGCTGCTGAAGCTCATGGAGCTGCGCCCTGTGTATGTACAGCGGTAAACAACTGCAGCTTTATTATCATTTCGATATATTTGTGATTAAAGCTGCCTCTCACCGGGACACCTGCCCAGGTGTTTGACGTCGATCTGCTCCTGCTTCATGCAGGACGCCTCGCGCACCAGACACGGGTTGTTGTAGGAGTTTCCGTCCGTCGCACAAACCGGGTTCTCGTTGTGACCGCTGCAGTCGATATTACAGATGCACCTGCAGAGGAGGGGGGTAATAATAAATGTGTGTGTGTGTGTGTATATGAGTGTGTGCATGTGTGTGGGACATGAAGACGCAGATCATTAATGCTCCACAGACTAATGGGAGTCCTGTTTCAGATGCAATCAGACACATTCAGATCTTTACGACAGAACATCTCTCCATCAGAGGTCAGTTTTACATCGCTTCTGCACTCACTATTCTGCACTTACATACATGTTTCAGATATCTATTACCTTTACCTGCCACTTAAACATCACTCATGCTTTCTGGAATACTATAGTATGTTAGTTAAGGCACTTATATTTATAACACTATATATCTTGAACCTGATTTCTGCACGCTGACAATACCGTTAAATCCGAACCAGTTTTACTAAAAGTCCATCAAATGTCTCGCTGTGGGAACACTCACCAGACGTCCTCAGAGTCCTCGTCGCACTCGGCTCCGTATTTACAGGTGCTGCACTTTGTGAACTTCTTCCCGCCGTCGGAGGCTGAACCCTCGTCGTCTGTAAAATAAAAAATACAGATTTTAGTTTGTAGTTATAGAAACATAATCAGTTCTCAGCTGTTTTCACCGGGGTAGAGTTTCTTAGACCAAGAACACTTTATTTATTACCCTTTATTAAGATTAATAAACACCTTTAACTTTATCCCTGAGCAGTTCTTGGATTTCGTAGCATTTCCTCCATAAAGTCATAAGAAATGTAATAGAATAAAATAAAATAATAAATCAAAAGTAAATTAAATTAAATGGAATAATGATAAAAGAAATACACATGAATAAAAAACAATTGGAATAAAGAAGAAAATAATTAAATTCAAATTAATATCAGAATAAAAATAATAATATAATAAAGTAAATAAGTAAATAAATAAAAAGAACAAATGTATTAAAACAACAAAATAACACAAACAATAAAATTAAACGAGTTGAATTAAATAAGTAAATAAAATAAAGAATTTTAAGTTAGAAAACTCACAGAATACCACAATATATACCATAATATATTTTCATGTGTTTCACCATAAATACAATCTTGTAGGAACACAAATAAAGTAATGTGATAAATATAATTCCCGTAAACATATTGGACTTTAATGAAATGAAATCCACTTAGTGTTTCTGCTCTTATATAAAATACTAACTTTTTTATTTAACTCCAGACGTCCTGGCTGACCTTTGTGTTTCCACATCCATCTAACTTAAAGAACATCATCAGCTTTTATTACTGTTGATATTATTATTGTTATTTGCAGTTCTTTCCACAACAGAGACTTGATTACATTTCCAAAACAGCCTCCAGCTCTCGCCGCGGCTCACACACTCTCCATCAGCGGAGTGTGTGAGGACGCTGGACGTTATCGCCTCACAATATCATCATTACTGTAATCCTCTTTACTGGGGATGGGTCTAATGCCAGGCGGCGCTTATTCTGCAGAAGAGACGAACAGGAACCTGAGACATCACGGGAGACATGTGACAGCAGGAGGAAGAGGAGGAGGAAGAGCTCAACAGGAAGGAAGTTCATAAATGTGACGAGCATCCAGTTTACCTGAGGTCCTTAAAACACCTGTGTTGTAGACTTAGAATCTGGATAAACAGGTAAAGAAATCCTGGAAATGCAGTGTCATGGTCAGTAAGTGTATAGTAAGAACAATAACAGCCATCAGAGAGGGAGGGGGGACCAACCAGAGACCTTTAGAGCATGGAAACAGATATTACGTTAGACCTGTTCAGGGGTTCACATTATTGTGTCCATCCCACAGATCTTTCCGTTTTAAAATATGAACGAGAGCGATCACTCTGCTGCAGATTTAAGAGCTGATTGGTCAGAGCTGATTGGATGAGGGTCACATCGTTAAAGACAGGATTTCTGGATTCAAGATTGAAAACAAAACAACCCAATGAAAGTGTTTCCTGCAGACGTAATGTATTAGACGTTCACTCACAGCTGAAGTGACACAGGAAGAATCTCTACATAGAGAAACTCACCGTCTCCGCCGCCGTCTCCAGAACCAGAACCAGGATCTGTAACGAGACAAGACACACGTCAGTTAACCCTTCAATTACACTTCCTCCCACCTAACTTAAACACACACATGTATAGTAATGTAAACACAGGCAGTGAAAGACACACACACACACACACACACACACACACACACACACACACACACACACACACACACACACACACACACACACACACACACACACACACACACACACACACACACACACACACACACACACACACACACACACACACACAGCTCATCAGGAAATGGCCTCAGTATAAATGTTGGCGCAGAATCTTTGGATTTAGAAATTGGACGCGGCGTTTGGAGGTTCTGGCACACTGCTGGGGGATTAAGAAATGGACCCCAGCTTCACTTACACTCCACCCTCAGCCGCTGCAGGGCTGCTGAGTCAGAGAGGGGTGGTTTTTCAGGGAACAGGAGGCACAAAGAGGGCGCTCACATTAATGATTTCTGTCAGCGCACGATCGACATAATGTGAAGTGCTAGGTTTCAAACACCTCTCACGTTCACTGACTGATGAGGGAATCATTTAATGTAAGAGACTCAAAGTCTTATTCATTATCCTTTAAGGAGAAGGGAACTGGTTAACAGACGTCTGGATTTGTGTATTTTATGCTAGATTTAGTCACAGATCAGGTTAGTAGAGAGGACTACATATAATTTAGCTCCCATTTTTATTCAAAGCCACTTCCACCTGCTGAAAGGACGAGATTGAAGATTGTAGAAATGTAGGAATAAAAGACGGAAGGAAGAATGGTAAGTGGAGAGGAAGCAAAGGCGTTATAATGGTAGGAGGAAGAGAGCTAGGCAGGTGGGAAGGGAACACAGCAGGATGTGGCGGCGGGTAGCCACAGGTGAGAAGGAAGGAAGAAACCAGGTGGAGATAGGAAGGCAGAGATAGGGTAGAAAGGATGAGGGTAAGCAGGAGGAAGGGATGAATAAAGGAAGGTAAAAATGTAAGAAGGTGGAGAGGGAGGTACAGAATAAGGAAGGAGATAGGATAGACGGAAGGAAGCAGGGGGGTAGTAGATAGAAAGGTAAATGTGGAGTAAAGACTGACGGCAGCGTTTAATAAAGCTGAGCCTCAGCTGATCTGCAGGGATCCTCCTCCTCTTCAACAGGCCAGTTAGGTCCAGAAGCCACCAACAGCCCCCCCGTCGCCTCCCTGCCTAATTGCCGCCTCCGGTGCCGCCGCCCCAACTCACTAACGCCCGGTGCTGCAATTACAGGAAGCATAAATCTGGGGAGAGGAAATTGCAGGAGGACAGGCAGGAGGCGAGGGCTGGTGGCAGCGCCGGCTCCCTGGTGTAACGGGTAATATGAGTGGAGCGCCGGGCGGTGCCTCCTGGGAAATCAAACCGCTGCCCTGCAGACGGAGCGGACCGCCACCTCCGCTGCACGCTTCCTAAACACATCTCCAGAGTGGGACGGGGACATAAACCCTGACGGCTCTGCAGAGACCTCCGTATCCAGAGGGTCTGATGAGAAACATGCTAACCGTTAGCGCTTAGCCTCAGCATGGGTCTGATTTATGGCGACACACAACATTGAAGGGGTCATATCCTGTTCGTTTTCAGGTAGGTATTAGAGTGTCTCTCCTGGGACATGTCTCCATGCTTTAATGTTCAGAAAGCTCTTTACTCTTCTCATACTGCCTGTGCTGCAGCTCCTTTTTTCACCCTCTGTCTGAAACCAGAGCCCAGTCTGCTCTGATTGGTTAGGCTCTGTTGGAATGGTCAACCTCTTAGGGATGTCCCGCCCCTTAGCCTATCAAGTACAATGGATGGTCACCAGCCACCAAGTAACGCTGAGATGTTGTTGCTCTGGACAGACTGGAGGAGACGTTACCGTTGATCATTATTGTTGAGGTGTTTACAAAAGTCGTTTTAAATTCATTTCTTGAGGTCCGAACCCAACGCATTGTGAAGAGTTTTTATATTTTCTGCAAATAATTCTCTTAATAACAGAACTGTTTGGGGGAATTTGGGAGAAATGTTGTAAGAACTTGAAATAAATGAAACAAAAAGGGGAATTTGACTCAAAAATATATCTTTTATTTTCCTGGATATAAAAATAAGTGTCATGGAGTGCTGAAAACCTGTAATCAAATGTAGGACAAGCCCAGAAAAGGTTTTGATTAATAAGCTGCATCATTAAAATTATTTGAGGAAGTTTCTCTGAGCAAGACGACTGATTCAAGTATTAAGTGAAACCTCTCAGGATCAGACCAGAAGATTGTTCTGTAAGCGGCTGGTTCGTATTGTCTAATTAAAGCGCCACGCTGCAGCGCTCGGGTCCCCGTCGTTATGTTTCTTTAATTGAGAGAACATGCCGAGTGATTTTTCCTCTGAAGAGCGTCATCAGTCGGATTGATTTCATACGACGAGGACGTTCATCAACCGCGGATCAATTTTAATTAGAAGCAGAGGATGAGAGCCGTTACAATCCTCCCGCAGCTGATTGGCTCACAGAGAGGAGCAGGGAGTTTAATTTAACTCGCTGGCACTTTCAGTTCGGGGGAGTTTTAATAAATCCTTGGTAGAAGGGCGACAACATTTCCATGTTTATTCCCAATCTCCAGACTTCATTTTCATCACCAACAACCCAAACAAACAAGGCGTGTTTCATGTGTTGGTTCTCAAGGTTACAGTCTATTGCTTTCACTTTGCATAGCGCTGCCAGCTTCGACCACCTCTGCACTGCTACCCACAACAACAACAACAACAACAACAACAACAACGTCTGCTTGTTGCTTACATATCGTCGCTTAAGCCGCTTTCTACCGGCGTATTTCCCATTATGACCTCACTTGTGATGGTCTGACATGGCAGCCTGTGTCGCTGCTATGATAAACAACAACAGGAAAACGTTTGAGGCAGTGTGCTGCTCTTCAAAACTGGTTTCCAATCGGGGACTGGCTCCGAACTGGCCCTGGAACCAGTATTGGAGTACTGGACTGTTTCCGGCAGACTCACCGGTGGAGCAGGGCCCGTCGGACACTCTGGAGATCAGCCTCTGCTGCTTGCAGGACGCCTGCCGCCGGTAGCACTCGTTCTGGTAGGTGTCTCCGTTCGAGCCGCACACCGGGACGTAGTTCTTGTGACACTGGAAACAAAACAGACAATCCCGATGAAGAAATACTCGACAAATCTCCCAAAAACTAAAACCCATCGGAGGGTTACTCCTGTTTTATTTAAGGAGACTTAGGATGAGGATTGTTTTCCTCCAGGGACTGAAACTGAAAACAGGACTTTGAATAAAGAGTCACTGCGGTGTGAGACTCTCTGAAGGTCACTCTGCTGTCACACACGTATCAGTGTTAGAATCCATATTCTATTAACGCACAGCCATCAATCATTTAGCACACACTGTGACCTCTGCGCACACACACACACACACACACACACACACACACACACACACACACAGTACTGTAGTTGTGTGCATGTGACAGCAACAACTGAAGTATCCTCAACTGGTTTTATTTATTTTTTGCAGCTTGACCTCATCCTGGATTTTTTTATGGAGTCAGGCAAGCGGCATCTGTGTGTAGTGTGTGTGTGTGTGTGTGTGTGTGTGTGTGTGTGTGTGTGTGTGTGTGTGTGTGTGTGTGTGTGTGGACTCTGGATCAGTTTTCCTTCAGGTGAACATGAGTCTGTAAGTAAGCGTCCTCGACCCACACACTGAAATCTGCACCAATGAGGGAAAAGGTCAGCTCTGCTCCTGCTGAAGCTGCTGAGCTCGCGCACACGCGCACACGCGCACACACACACACACACACACACACACACACACACACACACACACACACACACACACACACACACACACACACACACACACACACACACACACACACATTATTAAAGGTGACCTCGCGATGCATTTAAAATGGTTAAAGTGTAATTTGATGTACCTGGAACTGGCAGACACATTTGAGCTGCGCGCCGTCGTCCCTGCAGACGCCTCCGTACCGACAGCTGGAGTCATCACACACTCTCAGGTCGCTCTTCTTCTCAGACAGATCTGAAACACACACACACACACACACACACACACACACACACACACAGATTAAATGAAGAGGCAGAATCCATACCACACAAACACAACTCCTCCACAGTGTCACAGGTAAAGTCTGGCTTGTGATCACACAGACAGTCAGGAGAGGGAGAGGACCATGAGAAAAGATAGGATTGTAAAGCATGTGTTCTTAAGCAGATCTGAAACATGGACACACACACACACACACACACACACACACACACACACACACACACGCACATCTTGTCTGGTAATAAAAGGCCTCCACAACTCAGAAATGTTCAGCCGACTTAAATTATCCACATTGTCTTTGAGATGAAAGATTCTTGTGTGTGTGTGTGTGTGTGTGTGTGTGTGTGTGTGTGTGTGTGTGTGTGTGTGTGTGTGTGTGTGTGTGTGTGTGTGTGTGTGTGTGTGGGCTTTGAAGAGCCATGTAATGGTCTGTAATTACAGTGTGTAGACCTCCAGTTTTCAAAAAATGTCTGCCGCCCGCTGCATTAACACAAACTTGATCTTCAGCTGCCGACGGACACCAGGAAACTGAAGCAACAAGAAAAATAAATAATAATATACAAGTCCTTAAAGTCATGAGTAAGAGCAGTAAGTCTCTTTCATTTCAGAGATCTAAATTATTGATGCATTCAAAGGATCAAAATGATTGCAATTTTCATTTTTGTTCTGTAAAAAAAAACATGGATTTCTTTTCTCAGAAACTAAAGTTTTCTCTTTCTGGGTTTTATATCTGAATCAAATATCTTTCATTTCATTTATTTACGGGTTAAGTTTTCAACATTGCACATAACTTAAGATATCAATAAATAAAAGCCTTGACAGTCAACAGCAATTCAGTGGTCTCTGAAAGCAGCATCTCCCTGGTCCAATGGGATTTCTCCATTTCTACATGACTTCACGTCTCCACCGCTAAGCTAAAGGAGGCTAATGTTGGCTATAGAGGAACTACAGCACGGTCACATGACTTCACGTCTCCACCGCTAAGCTAAAGGAGGCTAATGTTGGCTATAGAGGAACTACAGCACGGTCACATGACTTCACATCTCCACCGCTAAGCTAAAGGAGGCTAATGTTGGGCTATAAAGGAACTACAGCACAGTCACATGACTTCACATCTCCACCGCTAAGCTAAAGGAGGCTAATGTTGGGCTATAAAGGAACTACTGCACGGTCACATGACTTCACATCTCCACCGCTAAGCTAAAGGAGGCTAATGTTGGGCTATAAAGGAACTACAGCACGGTCACATGACTTCACATCTCCACCGCTAAGCTAAAGGAGGCTAATGTTGGGCTATAAAGGAACTACTGCACGGTCACATGACCTCACGTCTCCACCGCTAAGCTAAAGGAGGCTAATGTTGGGCTATAAAGGAACTACAGCACGGTCACATGACTTCACGTCTCCACCGCTAAGCTAAAGGAGGCTAATGTTGGGCTATAAAGGAACTACAGCACGGTCACATGACTTCACGTCTCCACCGCTAAGCTAAAGGAGGCTAATGTTGGGCTATAGAGGAACTACAGCACGGTCACATGACTTCACGTCTCCACCGCTAAGCTAAAGGAGGCTAATGTTGGGCTATAAAGGAACTACAGCACGGTAACATGACTTCACGTCTCCACCGCTAAGCTAAAGGAGGCTAATGTTGGGCGTGATGATGTTTATTCGTCTCATTTAGACACTTTAATTTCACCAGTGCGGTGTTTTATTTTATGACGTAGAATAAACATTTCCCTGGCTTCACACAAACCCACATCTGTTCTGTGGACCAGAGGTAACAGGAAGTGTGTTTGCAGTCGACCCGCGGCCGTGTTGTGTTCAGGTTCCTCGCCCTCATGCATTTTACAACAGGAACAGGGATTCGAAATGCACATAATTCCCTTCCTTTGAATCAGAGCAGAACTAAAGGATGCCGTTATCTAACTCCCCCCCCCGCTGGACGTCAATACATCATCTTCTGTCTGCTGCTCCGAGCCTTCAACTCTGCACTCAACCCTTCGCTGGGCTGGATAACTGAGAGGAAAACGGCAGATTTTGCATCATTTTCCTCTCAGGAAATTATGCTTTTGCCCGTTTATCATCAGTGTCGGCTGATTCAGAATTTTAGTTTTACATTTCACATTTGAGGTCATAGAGTCGGAGGATGAAACCCTCTTTATTTGTCACACAGCAGAGCAATTGGTCCTCTGCATTTAACCCATCCTAGTACTAGGAGCAGTGGGCAGCTATTGTGCAGCGCCCGGGGAGCAATGTGCCTTGCTCAAGGGCACCACAGCAGGGCCTAGGAGGTGAACTCTCCAAGTAGCAGTCCACTTTCCATATTTCAAGTCTGTTTTGGGGACTAGGGATCGACCCTACGATTCCCAGTCCAAGCCCACTGACTGAGCCACTGCTGGACTGCAGGTAACGTAAGGTGTAAATAAGGCAATACATATCGCAGGAAGTCTTATTTATACTGAAAATGACTGATTTCCATCTTTCTTTTGTTAAAAACATGGATTTTATTCCCCAGCGTTGGGTTTTGATTTAGATTTTTCATGTCTAGAACGTGGATTTTATTTTGGACTCAGTAGTTAAACTCGGTCTTTGAACCTAACTAATTTTTACATTTATAGGTAACTACAAATAAGTAAAAGACTGGCAAGGCAGCAGCGATACAGACATGATGTTCTAGCTTTCTTTTGTTAAAAACATGGATTTTAGTCTCAGAAACTGCAGACTTCAGCCATCATTGGGTTCTGGATCTCACACACACAGGTTTTCAGTGGCGTATTGATCCGGTGTCTGACAGCGGAGAGTGTATCCTCTGCAGAGACGTGAGAGATGAGAGGGAGACGGCGCGGAAATACCGCCATCAGTGATGCACCATGGGAAATCAAATCCTTCCCTCCAGAAGTTCTGCTCTGAGTGAGTCACACAAATAAGACTTTGTGACGGGGAAAGTATTCACATCCTTTTCTTTGAAGAGGCCCTGTTTTGTCTTTCCTGTAGGTCAGTGCATGTAAACGGTCTGCAAAGGCTAAAATCCCTGTTCTTTTCTAACGGGAAACTCTGTATAAGACTTTTGGCTAGCGCTCCAACACATTGTAGGGGATCGGCTAAGGGGCGACACATCTCTAAGCGGTTCACCAATCACAACAGAGCCGGCCAGCTAACCAATCAGAGCAGACTGGGCTGTGGTTTCAGACGGAGGGTGAAAGAGCTGCAGCACAGGCAGTCTGAGAGACATAAAGACATGTCCCTTAGAAAAATGTCCCATAAGATTAGATTTAGCAGTCGTCTATTTTAGGATATGAAGTCACTCTCCTGATGAAAACAAAGACGAGTGTTGAAGCGTGATGATGTGTGAGGTCAGACTCGTGAAGAGGAGACGCTACGTTCGTCTCTGGATCTATTTCAGGCTTTTTAAAGATGATTCCTGTGAAGAGCGTTCCTCTGTTTCCTCGCTGTGTGAATAAAACATGAAGCTCCTCGCTGCGACAGACTTTAGGTTTCTGCATTTATTTTAAGTCACTTGTGGTTGAAGGTTATCATCCAGTTAGTACGTTTACCTATGAAGCACCATCCAGAGGAAACAGAGGGTGCTCTGAAATGTGTTTGGGGTTAGATTTTTATGGCTTTATTTTTGATCCTGAGTCTGACAGCTTTACAGCATGTTGCATCAACAGTCAGGACATGTGAAGCTATGGGAATATCAGTTAAGACTGAAATATCTCGACAACTATTGATGAAATTTAGCAGCACACTCATGACGTTGCTCTGGTGAAAAAGTCCATTCTTCACTGTGTTGTTATCGACTAGTTTAACGCTCTTTAAAGAGTTCCCCAGCTCTTAAAATGGTAGGACTTGCTTGAAGCGAATATATCTGCTTTCTTTATTGTTTCCAAGTTTAAATCTCTTTGGTTTTTGGTCAGTCGCTTTGGATAAAAGCGTCAGCCAAATGTAATGAAGTTAGCTAGCAACCCTAGGGTATCTATCTGAACAGCTAGCTATCGCCATATTGGTGGCCCTCGTGATTTAAATGATTCTTATTATTATTATTTAGCACCACTTGGTTGGACGTGCAATGCAAACTGTGTCTACCGTTCACCTGAGAGCTCCAAATGTCTGTAGTCCTAAATATGCATTATCTACATACACCGGACACATAATGAGACTCGTAAATGTCTTCATTCGCACCCAAAGAAAGACATTTATATTTGGTAGGTAAAGGTTGATGAAGCAAAGTAAAAGCACTGATGCTCTGAAACAATGTGAGGAGTCCTATTCAGGCAAAGATACGGTGAATTGGATCCAGAGTAAACAAAGTCTGAACATGCTGCATAAAGGGAACAGTGATGCTGAGCAGCTGCCGCCCTTCCTCCTCTTTTTATTACTGGGTCTAATTTGTCCTCTTTTGTGTTTATTTCCTCGACAGTGGAGGAGCCCGGCGGCTGACAGACAGACGATTGGCCCCAGCAGCTGCAGACTTCACCTGGGAAGGCAGCAGCCAGGCTTCACCTGGAAGGCAGCAGCGTGCAGATAACAGAGCGCATGTTTTATTCATGAGCGGCGACAGGAAGAGTCCTGAGCAGGAAGTGACTGACCTCCAGGGAAACCTCTCCGAGACGCCTCGGGTCGGTTTGCTCTCTGCTTTGTTTCCCTACGAGACAATTAAGCCTCATATCTGCAGAAACAGAGCCTTGTGTGTGATGTCACCGTGTTGCCTCCTGCTAAACCTGGGCGTCTGAAGAAGGAATTCTTCACCCAGAAAATGACCCTGTGTTTCTTTGACAGCTATATATTAGCTAACAGACAGAGATGTTCTGTTGTGGAGAAAACCTTTTAAGGACAAGAGACAGAAGATGAACCACAAGTAGGACTTAGAAGATTTTGGGGGGAAACTGCGTTAAAAGCAGGGGGTAGCTTAGCAAAAACCGAGCAGCAGGGGGAAACTGCTAGCATACGTAGCTTAGCACAAAGAATGGAAACTGTTAGCATAGCTTAGCACAAAGACTTGAAGCAGGGGGAAACTGCTAGTAAAGTCTAGCTTAAATAAAATGGTTAGCATAGCTTGATTAAAAAATAAATACAGTCCACCTTCCAACCATTCGGTTTGTTTGACCAGCATTGCACAGCAAACGTGTTTATTGCACATGTTGACATTGCTATAACAAACAGAACTGTTAGGATGCCTGCAGACATACGGAGGTTCTGTTGGGGAGGAAGATATTTAATTTAGAAAGGAAACTGCTCTTTGATGTGGATTTATTTACGACAATCTCCAAAAGCCATTTAATACTTTTAGAGCTTCACTTCACAAAGTGCAGGGAAACACAGAGGCAACAAACCGCTGCTGATTCCCTGCTCTCAATATTTCTGCTTGTTACCGTTAATGGAAAAGCTGTTAGCAGATGTGAAGCACTGGAAGCTGTAAATCTGGGTCTGTTTTATCAGCAGGCAGCGCTCCACCTCTGCTTCCGTTACCCTGCTCACACTCTGGCCCTGCAGGAACCTCCTGACTATAAGGTGGAAACTGTAGGTGAAGCTTAGCTTAGCACAAAGACTGGAAGCAGGGGGTAAGACTGGAAGCAGGGGGAAATGTTAGCATAAATGAACAATGCACAAATACCGGAAGTAGGTGGAAATAGTTGGTGTAGCCTAGCTTAGCACAAAGACTGGTCGCAGGGGGAAGTTGCTAGCATAGCTTAGTTAAGCACATAGCGAGGGGCTAGCATAGCTTAGTACAAAGCGAGGGTACTCTGCTAGCATAGTAATAGAACAAACACTGGCTCCATCCAAAGACATATAAACTCCAGCTCCAACATTTTGTTTACTCAACAAACATTGACGGCTTCATGCATCACTGAGCAAATCCCACGGGAGCAAACGCATCCAACGCTGGATCCAGTTCCCTTCAGATATCCTCTAATGCACCCCCCTGCCCCCACCTGCACTGTCAGACCTCTACAGGAGTTATTCAGGCCCAAGACAAAAGACAGAAAGAGGCCGAGGCAGAGAGGAAGGACTGCAGGCTCTTTCACTTTCTGTGTTCTGTGTTTGGAGGCAGCGTTACAGACGTCTCACTGAGGACAGGACGTGTCTCTGCAGGACAGGAACCCACCAGCCACTCTCACCATATTACTCAGAAGGAAGAGGACTCAAAGGGACCAACCTCAGAATACCTGTGCTCGTCTGATTCTGATTTGTTTCTATCCAACTGCAACTGCAGCCGAGGCCCGTTTTCTTTTGCAATGTTGAGATTTTTGTGTTGGATATCTTCTGTGATTTTGCATGATTGAAAATGTGTTTCTACTCCTTTTTGCTTACAAGAAATAAGTGGTAAAATAAGAATATGATGTGAAATAAACCAGCCAAAGTGTTATTGAAGAACAGCTGAACTATTACACAACATTTAATCACCATTCTAGAAATATTTGTTAATATTACTCACTTCTACTCAAAGGACGCTATGTCGGGGTGTGTTTCAGTGTGGTTTTAGTACTTTTACTGAAGGATCTGAGTACTTCCTCTCCTCCCTGCCGGCTGGAACATCTCTCCCCCTCCCTCCACCCACGCTCACCGCTGTGTAATTTCCATAATTACATCCCTGTGACTTCACACGGTGTGATTTGTCTCAATTGGATGACGGGCAATGTTTTAATGCTGCAGCTTACAGGATGTTTCTTTTGAGGCTTTTTGTGCCGGGGAGGAGTCGCTCTGTCTTAACGCTGTGTAATCATCCCCATGCGAGGGAGGGGGGGATTGAGGTTTCTGAACATGTTTCGCCATCAGAAAAACACTTCTGAGGAGGCCTACATGCAGATTTAAGGGGTTTGTTTTCTCTGTCTGAACTGGGAGGTGTGTTCAACCTTTTCTGGATACTTTGAAATCATTTACCCGTATAAAACACATTCGGTGCCGTCTTGGCGGAGAGACTCCACCTTACCTCCGGCTAATTCAACATTAAGAAAACAAACCTTTGATTGGTTTAATGACGGAGACATGTTCAGGTTTTTGGCCTTTAAGACAATATTTCAATTATAAATTCCCTTAAAGAAATTCTTAAGCTGCATTGACATAATAACCATAGTGTGTTCTATCGGTTTCAGTGCATGTAAATGGTCTGCAAAGGCTAAAATCCCTGTGTTCCCTCCAGAGGGAGTTTCTCTCCTTCACTTAAATATGCTGAATGCCTCAATCTGAATAACATCAGCAATGACCTGCTGTCTTTCACATCCTGTTAATAAATGCATGCTTGTTGCACCACCAGTGCAGCTGACACCAAGAGGGGAAGTCATTGGATGTAAAGTAATTTACCGGCAGCCATAAATGGTGTAAAACTGTCGATTACATGGAATACAAGTCTTCTGGATCATAGCGTGCATGCTGGTTAACCGTGGCTCTGAGCTGCAGGGTATAGATCAGTGTTGTGTTTGTAAGTGTGGACCCTGTTTCCTTTGTGCTCTGCTACTCACAGACTGTTTAGAGCCGCTCTGCTGGTCTACTGTTCATGAGCAGGCAATTCCATCCAAATCAGTCCCAACATTTAGTCAATAGTAACACATCACCATACTGTAATAGACACTTTTACATGTGTATATCAGCACGGTGCACATCATGTTCACTAACTTCTTATATTTATAATAATGATTTCATTCTTTGGTCTAATAAAATATTCTGATGGTTTTTATTTGATTAAATCCTCCTTTCTTTAATTAGTTTAAAGTTTTTCACAGTATTTTTCATTTCATTTTTTAAATGTCTCTTTTTTATATAAATATTTGTGTCTATTTTATTATTTTTTTTGCCATCTTTAAAACATTTTATTCTCATTAAATGTTTAAAATGTACTTTTCTTACTTTTTTAAATAGCATATTTTGAGTTAAACTTCCATTGTTCATATTCACATTTTATTTTAAAGATGGAGCCACAAAACAAAAATCTGAGGTTCTTATTCTATCCATTTTTCCTTTTCAACTCTTCCTGTCTCCTTTCTTCGTCCTCTCTACCGCACCACGTCTTGTTATCCTCTCAGCTGGTGTTGATCCTGCAGCGTCTCAGCACTCTGTTCAGTAATATTTTACAGCTGTAGTTGGACGTGGCCGTCTCAAAGACAAAGGGAGGTTTAGCTCTCAGACTCCTGCTGAGTTCGGCTGCTGCTGGAGGAATATTAACCTCAGTGAAGAAGCTGCGCTGCAGAGATAAAGCAGCGAGGACACAAACACATGGAAATCTGGTGGAGGAAGTGTTTGAGAGGAGCCAGAGTCACAAGCAGGAAGGACATCAGCTAAAATATATCATCTGAAGGATAGATGGATGCTAATGCCATGTCTCGCCTAAATACACAGTGTCTCATATAAATAAAACGGCTGTAATAATATCACAACATGCATTACAAAGAAAGCATACAATCTCCACTGGACTCCTTTGACCTGTCACAGCAGAGGCATTAAATACACCTGTGAAGCTGAACATGAGCAGGACATGTTCCCTTCACATGGAAAGCTTCAGCTGCAATGTGAAGGGAACATGTTCAAATATTCCTTCAGTGTTTACAATTCTGTTTTTCTTCAACCTCCATCATCGTGCAGATCTTAAACTGTGAGCAACACCGAGTCAGGTCTGTGTGTGAGGAACTTTTTCCAGCCCCCTCCGGCACTGAATGGACTCTCCCAAAGAGTCTGTGATGCGAGACTAAATCATGTCCCATTGCAATTCTGGACACACAGCACAACACAGCACAGCACGGCACAGCACAGCACAGGACACCCCCCCCCCCCACACACACACACACACACACACACACACACACACACACACACACACACACACACACCAATCCCAGCAGGTGATTTGCACTTGATGCATTTTAATTGGTGCACAAACAGATGAAAACACAAGCCTGGAAGACGGTGCTGAGGCAAAACACCGGCATGAGTCAGCATTTCGTCACTTCCTGTCGCCTGGTCTGGAAGTCAATGGCTTTCTGAATGTGTTTTTGGTTGTTATTCTGTGATAAAGTCTGAGGTTAACACAACCTGAAGAGATTTTTGTTCTACGACATAAAATACATCAGAGATAAATCGGGGTTTTAGCTTTTGCAGACCATTTACATGCACTCAAACCCATCTAACACACTACAGGAGAGGGAACACCACAAGGAGCAGAATAGGGCCCCATGAAAACCATTGGTTATTTGTGGAGGGAACCAGGTGCTACCTTCAGGGTCCACTACAGAAATAGGAAATCCCTGCATTACTCTGTATGAGAGGAAGCTAACCCTTAGCTAATGCTAAAGGCTCAGCAACAAACCCTGCAGAGAACATGAGCTGCTGAGGCTTCACGGGACAAAAGGCTGCAGAATAAATGAGGAAGCAGCAGACAGGCCTCAGACGATGATGTATGGAGACCGCAGAATTAAAAATGCAGCAGCACTAAATTATAAATCGTCCCAGGCCGTGAAAATATTGGTCCAATCAATTCCTGCCGGATAAATAGATCTGCGGCTCGGCAGCGGCCGGTTGTTTGGTCATGAAGAATTCATCAGCAGAGAAGCCGCTCTTTATCCCGGGGATAAGATCAGGAGTGACGGGACATAAAGACGCGTTTACAGCCGCAGTGTGTTCACTGAGCCGGGTAAAATAAAGATCATAAATGCTGTTCCTTTATTCACTCAGCCGGGACAGTTTACACATTAAATAACAGCAACACCTGACAGTCACTGGGTAATATTCATATTTAATGTTTGCGTTGTAAAAGTAGTCATACTTTATTCTATGTTGGGTTTAGACAAAGACATTAATGGATTACAATACAGATTTAAAGTGTGTTATGCTTATTCTGAATGGAGTCCAAGGGATGGAGCCTCTTCAAATTGGCCAAATAAGAACAGAAAGGCAACTTAAAAATACACATTTATCTACAAATCATTCACATAAATGCACTATAATATATTAAGGGTATTTCA
Source organism: Eleginops maclovinus (assembly GCF_036324505.1). Classification (NCBI taxonomy): domain Eukaryota; kingdom Metazoa; phylum Chordata; class Actinopteri; order Perciformes; family Eleginopidae; genus Eleginops; species Eleginops maclovinus. The sequence continues at coordinate 25,102,193 of NC_086354.1, forward strand.
AATGGGTTTTCCCATTTTAAGAAACGGTTTTCAAGGGTGAAAAACAAGGAAACTTGGCTGAAATGACAGCCACATAAAAAGCATATTTAATAGTACAAATGCATCGTGGGTTTTATTATTCATCGCTAATAAAGTAGTGCTTTTTCAACAAGGCTTCTTAATGAACTGTCATGGGTTCAATGGGAAATTAATGGATTGATTTGAGGACTGTCATTTAATCAGACATTTTTAATTGGCTTTTCAATTTAGGTTTCAAAGGAGAAATTCAGACAGCATGCCTGTCCATTAAAACATATTTCTCATTTGAAGTTTAAAGCTAATATATTATAGGATAATGAACCTTAACTAAAAAAAAGAAAGCTCTTTTAAAACACTTTATAAGATCCTTCAGAATTCACCTTAATATCACCTCAGTCAAATATAACAGATAAAAGCCTCTCTTCGGTTTTTCATTTTGTGTTATCAGTTTCAAGATACGATTTCTCATGTCGGGGTTTTATTATCTCAAAATACAGATTCACTTTCTGCTCTTCTCGATCACAGTTTCACACCCTGAACTTTAACGACAACTCCACAGAAAAGTTCCATTCAGAAAATCACTTTTAAAGTAGAGACTCTACATACTGATATACACCTGAACATCAGCAGGAGAGGACTCTTTAAAGTAGAGACTCTACATACTGATATACACCTGAACATCAGCAGGAGAGGACTCTTTAAAGTAGAGACTCTACATACTGATATACACCTGAACATCAGCAGGAGAGGACTCTTTAAAGTAGAGACTCTACATACTGATATACACCTGAACATCAGCAGGAGAGGACTCTTTAAAGTAGAGACTCTACATACTGATATACACCTGAACATCAGCAGGAGAGGACTCTTTAAAGTAGAGACTCTACATACTGATATACACCTGAACATCAGCAGGAGAGGACTCTTTAAAGTAGAGACTCTACATACTGATATACACCTGAACATCAGCAGGAGAGGACTCTTTAAAGTAGAGACTCTACATACTGATATACACCTGAACATCAGCAGGAGAGGACTCTTTAAAGTAGAGACGCTACATACTGATATACACCTGAACATCAGCAGGAGAGGACTCTTTAAAGTAGAGACACTACATACTGATATACACCTGAACATCAGCAGGAGAGGACTCTTTAAAGTAGAGACTCTACATACTGATATACACCTGAACATCAGCAGGAGAGGACTCTTTAAAGTAGAGACTCTACATACTGATATACACCTGAACATCAGCAGGAGAGGACTCTTTAAAGTAGAGACACTACATACTGATATACACCTGAACATCAGCAGGAGAGGACTCTTTAAAGTAGAGACTCTACATACTGATATACACCTGAACATCAGCAGGAGAGGACTCTTTAAAGTAGAGACACTACATACTGATATACACCTGAACATCAGCAGGAGAGGACTCTTTAAAGTAGAGACTCTACATACTGATATACACCTGAACATCAGCAGGAGAGGACTCTTTAAAGTAGAGACACTACATACTGATATACACCTGAACATCAGCAGGAGAGGACTCTTTAAAGTAGAGATACTGATATACACTCTTTAAAACCAGTCCCCACTGGGAGCTGCAGTGTTAACCGGTGACTAACCAGTAAACACAGTATTGCTAAATGAAGCAGGACTGAAATCTTAAAGATGCTCACTGTAAATCTCCTGAGAGGAAACTAATTCAGAAACTGTTTGGAAGTAAAAGATATTTTGAAGCTTTTCTCTGGATGCTCCTCCATCTCTCCTCCATCTCTCCTCCATCTCTCCTCCATCTCTCCTCCATCTCTCCTCCATCTCTCCTGACAGCAGCTGAACTAATCCTGCAGCCACAACAAATAAAGTTAATCAGAAATCACCGCTCCGATCTTCAGAAGTCTAGCGTCGGAGGAGCTGCTATCAGAGTAAATAACCGCCAGCCAAAATGCCAACACAGAGGATTCCCACTTTTGAAGAAGACCACCTAATGTGAAGAGGCTGCTTTCTGCAGTAAACACAGACGCAGCTGAAACGTCCTGCGGGCAGTAAACACGTCACCCTCCTCACATCCAAAAATATGCTCTCATGCGTCTCTAGCAGGAACCCCTCACTGTGTGGTGGCAATCATTCCTCATGATATTTAAAATCAATGCACCAGAAATATGGTCCATGCATTCTTCTTCCATGTCAAAAACGGCCTACGTTACCCACAATGCAATGGGTTTCAAGAGCTTGTTGTGTCCAAGCGTTGAGTTAATGTCCAATATTCTCTCTTTTACACAATGACATGCTGACTGCAGTGGGGATTGAACCAGTGTCCGCACAGCCCCCCTACACCACAGAGCGTGTTAATACTCTGTTCCCTTTCCATTAAGATTGGAATTCTGGACCTCCATGCGTGTCAGCGGTCCTTCCTGCAGCTGTCTCCACACCAACAGAGAGCCAAGCGCGTCTCTCCCACTGACGCCATGCAAACAGCAGCAGGACTCTCAGCTTATTAACTTCCCCTCAGAGATGTTCCTGGGACCCGCTGACAGCTGAGGGTTCAGACGCTCCGGGAGATGGAAGCGGTGAATTTGTGCAGGACTTATCTGTGAATCCTGACAAACAGTTACCAGATCTGTGCTTCTTTACAGGAGACGTCAGAGTGGAGCGGAGGGGAGCACGTTTCTGGTATGGTGACTGAAACTAAATCTTAAGTATGAACTATATCTGGGATCAGAGGAGAGGAACTGGATTATTTAAAGATGAACGTTCATATTTGACCTTAAAAATCAAGCTCTTCTCATTAAACTGTGTGTGAGATATATTTGTTAAAGCAGCCTTTACTGTACCAATAACAAGTCCTTCATCAGTTCCAATGTGTTGCTCTTTTATCGGAATCCCTGGAAATGTACAGAATTATATCTGATCTATAAACGGATTACTTTCATTTTATTTTTCTAAATAACTGTTTGGAAAAATGAAGCTGCATTTATTTCTGAACGGAGCAAATGTTATTGAATCCAATCGACCCTCCTGGATGAAGGAATAGACTCTGATGCATTTACTGCTTTATGTGCAGAAACTTCAGACACATTTTGCTTTGTGTCTGTATTTGTATTTTAAGTCTCATACATATTTTATATTTCTAGGATTTATTAAAGTATATTGGTTTATTCTATCGGTCCGTTTGGTGCTCATATGTTTGATTGTATTTGTTTCATATTTTAGTTCATTTATGTTTTCCGTTTTTAAAGGTTTTTATTTTCTAATTTCTCTCAATTCTATATTTGTGTTTCTTGAAAAACGTTGAGTTCCGTTTATCTTCTATTTTGAGATGTTTGGTTTGTAAAATTGTTTATTTTCTGCTCTTTTTTTATTCCCAACTATGTGCAATACTTCACAAAATAAATTCCCAATTTGGGATCAATAAAGTAGACATCTTGTCTCATCTTATTTAACAACAATATCGGGGAGAATGAAAGCAAATGCTGTGTGAAGACCTCAGAGACATGCCGGTGTTTATTGTGATGTGATCTATCTGGAAAAGCAACATGGTTTCTGAGCCAACAAGATGAGTAATGTTCCTGCGACTCCGACCGATGATGTGTTCAGTTTCTTTGCAGAGGGAACATGTTGCTATCATGTGTTTGTTTCTGCACAGGAACAACACCTCACTAAACACTGATCCAGCCCGCTGAGTGATACTTATATTTGACAGATTGAAAACCAAATCAAATCTTTTTACTTTAAACGTTCATTAAGCATTTACTGTTCTCAATACCCATCCCTAAAGTAATACTGTTGATAGAGACACTCAATACTACATTTCCCCTAATCCCCACCGCTTTAAACTGCTGCTTCCAAAGCCCAGATCAAACCTTTATGCTTAATATGAAACCAAAATACGTAGAATCAATATCAGAATTGAGTCTACTGTTGTCCTTTTTTATCTGAGTCATTAAATCCACATTGATGATAACTTGCATTATCACACCTTAAAGCACGAATGCAATAATGATATTGTGGAATCTGAATATCATGATATATTTCTCCATGCAGCCTGCTGAGAGAGAAAGGGAATATTTGATGAACATCAAGACTAGTGTTTTGGTCAGTTTGCACCAGGGTAAAAAAACAACACATTCATTGAAGCTCCTCCTGCAGCGCTGCAGACCGATCTTATACATTCATGTATAACCAACCGTCTGCAGGATGAGGCAGAAGAGGGGCTGCAGAGCGATGTTTCAGCAGCTCTTAACATCTCGATCACAACAACTCCAAACCACAGCCTCAGAAACACATGTGCAACCAGAAGAGTATTCTCATCTCCAAAATCAAACGCTCTGAACGCCACAGATCAACACATGGAGAACATGTGGAGAGCAGAGCTGACTTGAATGTGAGAAATTCACTCATCTTCTCATCTTTCCTCACTGCGTTTTACCCACATGACAGCTGGACAGAACCACACTTGGATGCCACGATAAAACACAAACACAGAATACTAAATCCCCAGGATCTCTCCTTCTAAACGGTTTGCACCCTGGTTTCCCCGGGTCAGGCTCCCCTCTCTGAGGTGTAGTTTATATTGCTGGGAAAACTTGTTTCTCAACAAAACCACATCATGTACCTTCTCCTAATACTGTTTTTTACTGAATAGAGCTTGAATTCACCACAGAGCCACTACCTCCGCTGACAGCTGACAGCTATCAGCTACAATATAAAGTCTTACAGCGAACTGTTAGAATATAACAGCTAACAGCTAAAGTGAACTGGCTCTCCTGCATGGTTCAACAAACATTTGGTGTTTAAAATGGACCGTTATGAGGAAAAAGGGGTAAAAAATAAGCGTCTAACAAACATTTATTGGCCGTATGATTTCAACGGTTTTCAGCCCAAAGAGCCCTTAGCTTACAGAATGAGATACGCCAACCTTAAGGTGCCGTGTAGGGCTGTAACCATGACTTCAGTCATCCAAAAGGACGCGCAGACACCCTGTGATTCTACTGCTTGTGTTGTTTGTGTTGCAAATTGTCGTAACAAAGTGAAATCTGCTAGCGCTAGGCTACTTTACTTTAAGCTAACAGTGGTAACTTGCTGACCAACAGGTTGTTAACATCAGTTTCCTTTAAGTTAGCTTTGTGTCTGCTGGCATTTCCAAAGTCTTTTCCCCTACATTTGAATGTTCTGGTTAAACTAACAGAGAAAGATGGCAGCGAGTAAACAAACTGTACATCGTCCTCTCAGGGATTCAAAGCTGACGTCAGTAACGCTGCTTTACAGGATCATAATAAGGGTGAATAGTGCTATAAATGCTTATGCTCTTCCAGGGTCTTATTTTCAGACCCTGAACGCAGCAACAAAGGGCCCGAGACGGTTTCTATGTCCTTTCTTTATGTTATCTGAGCATCAGCTTTGAAAGAAGAGCAGAGAAACATATGGTATCTATTGTGTGTGTGTTCGAATTACTCTAGTGCTAAAGTAAACCAATGTCCGTTTTCAGATTGAAAAGTAGAACATATAGGGTCTTAAAATACTCCATCGCAAGGAAAAGTCTTTAAAAGTACAACATTTTGAACATCAAAATGCACTTCAAAGTATATAGTTTTTAGTCTCTGCAGACCATTTACATGCACACACACACACACACACACACACACACACACACACACACACACACACACACACACCTATATAACACACTACAGGAAAGGGAAGTCCACAAAAGACAGAATAGGACATCTTTAAATCATGTCAATATAATACTTAAGCAGTTGAGGACATGTACAGTAACTTTTGGGGTTTGTTTTGATCAGTGACTTTTTATTCAGAGTACTTGAGAGGTCAGAGAGAGAGAGTGTATGTGTGTGTGTGTGTGTGTGTGTGTGTGTGTGTGTGTGTGTGTGTGTGTGTGTGTGTGTGTGTGTCTCTGTACACACACTGTTCATTAATAAAAGATGAGCAGTGACAGATAACACTTGTTTACATGGCTGCTGTTTTTCACTCTTTAATATTTGATAAACGCTAAAGAGGGAGACCGGGATAGATAATGAATGTATGAGTGTTATAGTGAGATGTATGCAGGGTGCCAATAGTGTCAGGATACTGAGCTCGCAGTATATTTACACACAGATCACTGATATATTCTGGGGAATACGAGGACATAAAGAGCAGCTCTTTCAGTTCTAAAAAAGGTACATGGTGTTTTTAAAGGGAAACATCGATTTCTGACTTATTTGAATGTACTTACTCCAGGAAAATCCCACCATGCATAAATAAATGAACTGCACATCAATAAGCAACTATTAATTGACTTTAATTGGACCATTATATCCCCCAGTAAATGTATCTCCAAAGGGCAATAACCTGTATGTTGACATATTCTGTCTCAAAATGTGTATCTTTCACTCCAGGAAAAATCCGACCATGATGCATAAATAAATCAATGCATCATCAAAGGGCAAATACATATATCATTTACACTTCATGTGAGTATTTCTTACTCGGGGAAAAACATATCTTTGCACTTATCAACCTTACATTTCACTTTTCTACTCTAATGAAAACCACAAATGAATAAATATATATCAAAAGGGCAAGAACATATATTTTTGAGACTTATTTTCCTTAAATGTTACTTGTTTTACTCCTGGAATAATTAGAACGGTCATAGATAAGTCAATGCATCCTCAAAGGAAACCACAACGGTATCCTCCTTAAATCTGACTGTCTACTCCATGAATCCCAACGTGCACCTTGAATGTATGTATCACCACCCCAGTAATGTATGCATGATGCATGCATGTATGTGGTGCTCGTGGTGCAGAGCTCCTACCTGTGCAGTCCTTCCCTTTGCCTTTGCACTCCCCGCTGTGGGGGTTGTAAGACGCCCGGGCGGCGGGCAGGTGGAGCGGCAGCAGCAGCAGGAGGGCGGGCAGCAGGCACCGCAGAGACCCGGTCCTGCTCCTCCCAGGGCCTGAAAACATGATGCGGAGTCTGGCTGCAGGTGGAGGAATAATCCCTGCTTGAACCGAGGAGAAGATGGAGGAATGTGCGCAGAGCTCAGTTTCCGCTCCGGTTCGTGCAGAAAGGAAGCGGCAGAATTCCCCCCATCCGTCCGTCCTTCCTCCGCAGCTCCGCGTGTCTCCTCACGTGGATTTATGCACCACGAGCGCGTCCCTAAATCCCCCCCCCACCAGTCAGGGTGGTGACCATGAGTCGCGGTGTTTGCCTCGGCGCGGCGGGGAGCGGTGGCGCAGCGCAGAGGACGCGGTGAAGGTAAGCGAGAAGCAGCTGCAGACACCACAACAAAGAGATCCGGACTGAGAGAGGGGGGGGCTGAAGAGAGGAGGATGACGTGTCAGGAGGGAGGCAACACTCCCCTCCACCTCCACGCCCCTTACGCACGCGCACACACACCTTAAACACACAACATATGTCAGTGTATTTAACCTGAGGAAGAGGGTTAGATGTTACCGACCAACTGGTGATCTTCCATAATGAGAGGCAGATGTGTGTGTGGGGGGTGTACTTTCAGCAGCCAATGTCGACTAACCAGGAAACACACACCTTGATCGTTTGGTCTGTCGTTTACATTTATCTTTTGCTATATTTGGCTCCATAGGAACACATGGAGCTCATTCTGTATTTGAGGCTGTGGTAACGATACCGATATCAGGACGCTCACAGCGAGGACCACACAACGAAGAAGGAGGTCACTGGGGATGTCTGTTCCAAATGATGCAAGCTTAAATAAACCATTTAAACCAGTTACTTTTGCCAGACTCATTACTTTCTATCGTTCTTAATGTGAAGTCCCTCTGAGAGCTGTGTACCTTCAGACAGTGTGAGTGAAGCACCTGTTAACTCACAGGAAGCAGCGTGGGGAGTCTTCAGCTGTGGAGCTGGGATCCGACTTCTGAGGCCAGCGATCGTGTTTCATATTAAAGACTACCTTTACCCCTCTCATCAAAACGGTACACCGTATTTTTAGAGCTACCTGAAGGATACTGCTGACACATGCAAACTGAATCAGCAGAAACGCCTCAGAGTAAGGTGACACGTTTTAAACATTTCTCCCAGCAAGTTGTTCAAGAAGTGAAAAAGCACTGAATGTCGGTACCTGAAAACCCTCGCTGCACGGGGCGGAAATCCCGCAGCAGAAGCTCCGATCGCCAATATCAAGCATTACACTCTACAGACAGTCTCTGTGAACCACCAGCTGTTTCCGGTTAGGTAAACTAACTGGCTGCAGTCAAGTACCGTAAAATGTAGACATGCGGGGTACAAATCGGGCAGGAAAACGTTGAGTTTCCGCGTACGTCATTATGCTGAATTTGTCGCCCTACGGCCATCAGATCTGAGGACGCTGATTGGCTGAAATTGTTTTTTGCTGCCATATTTCTCGGGTAGCGACAGTCAGTGATTGGTTGGCTGCTGCAGTTGCTGGGGCTCTTTTCTGATCGCCCCGGACGAGAGAGGGTAATGAAACATACCATAATAATGCTTTATATTAAACAGTCTTCTACTGAAAACACAGACATTCTGAGGATAATTACTGACACTGTATTTAGAAATATGAAACATAAAAAACGTTTTATCTAAAAATTATTATTATTGTTATTATTGTTGTTATTATTGTTGTTGTTATTATTATTATTGTTGTTATTATTGTTGTTGTTATTGTTGTTGTTATTATTGTTGTTATTATTATCGTTATTGTTGTTATTATTGTTATTGTTGTTGTTGTTGTTATTATTATTATTACACTTTCCTCCGGGGAGGCCGCCAAAATATTAGAATATCGCCAATCGAGCCACACGTTATTCGGTAACAAGGGACACCTCTTTTCTCCTAGCATACTTCTCAGATTAAATCAAAAGTAAAACTCATATATTTTTCTCTGAGGAGGATTTGTTTTATCTGAGATTTCCCAGAAAAAGAAAATCCAAAGATTTCAGAATTCTCAGAATTCTGAAATCTTTGGATTTTCTTTTTCTGGGAATTCTCAGAATTCTGAATTTAATTTCAGACTTTTTTCTGAGACTTCTGAACAAAACACCTACATTGCTCATATATAAATATATATATATAAATATATACATATAAACACATATATATATATATATATATATATATATGTATATATTTTTTTTTACAGACTATTGATAAAAGCAGTCATAGCAAAACTTGGGTTTCTGTGTTTGCCTTCAGGATTACGGAGAAACTACAGGCCCGATTATCATGATCATGATCGGCAGAGGAACAACACGTTAAATATTGGAGTGGATCTGAAATGATGAGGCACATACAGGACTAAGGTCGGACTTTCATCAACGATACTACATAGCTTTCATCTCTCCTCCTGAATAAGAGGCAGGACCCTCAGCCATGTTTCAAAAGTCAGACCCCCAGACTCTCAGATGAAATGGCTCGTTAAGGTTTGTGTGGTGATTAGTGAAGGGTTAAATCCCCTGCTCACTCCGGCCCTGCAGGATGGATCGGATTACTGTTATCAGCAGTATAAGGTGGGGGGGGGGGGGACCCTGTAGGAGAGCTTGTGCTGCAGATGGCGGAGGAAATTAAAGTCTGCACGCCACCATCAGAACCAAAGGGTGGAGGTTTCTAATAGTGACTTAATTCACTTGCACGGGTTAATACTCCAGTTATTCCGTATTAAAGTCACATTATAAAGCAGATCTTAAAAGCATTGCTAATTCCTGATCTCATTTCGGCCCAAAAGCCAATTAGAGACATCCATCAGGGAACCTAATTTAATTGGCATGGCTGATTTTCCATCCATCCTACGATTGTTGTTCTCAGGAAGCTTTTATTTTGAAATCATTGTGGTTTCACTGTAGGTCATTTAACTCATCTAACTCAGTGAACGTTTTATTAATTGAACTTACAGAAAGATTATTGTGATGAAAACTGTAACGGGGTTCTAATGATTTCCCCCATCTCTCACTTAGCAGGAAGTGATGGAGACTTGTTCATTTGCACGGTTAATCCTTCAGGTATTTTATTCAAGTCGCATTTTAAAGCAGCGCAACGTCAAAGTGATTTTTCTTTAGATATAAATATGTATATAAATAATGGAATTAAAATGTTGGCTGTTCCGCCGTCACACAGGAAGCGGTTTTGAGAAAAAATCCTCTTACTTTTGAACGATAAGTACTTTTGTTTTAATGTGAAATTAAAGGCATTTATTTGTCCAGTTCTTAGAGGAACATCGTCTCTGCTGGCCGGGAGACGACAGACTGTCAGTGTCTGCGATCCACAACACAAACGCTGTAAGCCAATTAGAGATAACCATCAGGAGACTTAATTGAATTGGTGTTTCTCATTTACCATCCCTCTCTTTGCCCCCCACATCACTCCCAGTTATATCACTGACCAACGGGCTGTATGATGGGGACAGCTACTGGTCAGTCTGCAGCTCAGAGTCCTGGAAATGATGATGGGGTCTCCAGCACATAGAAACTGCCAGGTTGATAACTTGCGTATGGTGGGCAATTTGCACGATTAAGTTGCTTTATTAGCATTGATTATCATTCTCGCCTATATGCTTAAAAAAAGGTTTGGTGAATTTGGACAACTTTAGAGTGTCTGCGGGTTATTGAGGATGAGGAATGCATTTCTGACATTCCCAGGCTCACAAATGGCAGTTTTAACCAGAAAGAGTCCTCTCTGTTGGCTGATTTTATAGAAATATGGGCACAATTTCGGGTTTTAGAGGATGCTGGATCATTAACTGGAAGTGTTGGTCAGTATATCTGAAGGTTAACTACATTAGCTAGCTAGCTTACAGCTCATCTGCAGTGATATCAGAAGGAGTCATGTGATCACTTTGTTCAAATAAGACCAGAAAACATTTCAGGTTCCACCAACAGAGACAGAGACAGCTTTCTGATCCTGAAGGTCAGCCAGCGCTCCGGTCCCAGCTGTGTGCGCAAAGAAGAATATGTCCGTCTGAAATGTCATGGAGGCGAAGGATGAGGTCCTTTTAGTTTCAGGGTATCTCCTTTCTTAAACTGAAGAACAAGGAAGAAACATTCATTAAGTAAATTGCAAACGTTACTCTTCTTATACGTGTGCTCAGATTTTGAACCCTGTTTCCCTTTTAATTAGTACCAGATTAAGTGATTGTTTTCAGGAGAGCTCCTGGAAGGGACTCGGGAGAATAACGGGGTTGGGGAATATGAGGTGCAGAGTAATCTGTAGCTCTGTCCTGCAGACATATGGCCGGGGGAGTAATCTGCCAGTGACCGGCGGTTAAAACCCCAAACAGGAGAGCAAAGCAGATGAAGCTTAGTGAGGAACTAAGACAAAAGCCTTTTTCTTGCTAAACAAAAAACAGCACTTCCATTAGTGAGGAGTCCAAGGAGACTTCCACCGGCCGCGGTCCTGACCCTGGTTTCATATTTCACTGGATTCAGACTTGTGAAAGTATGAGAGCACAATGAAACGTCTGGATGAAGACATCTGTGGTTGTTTCGTCTCTTTGAGGGCTTTTTGTTTGGGTTCATGTCTCTGTAGTCACGTCTCTGGTCATGTTGCGTTCCTCTTTTCTTTGTTCCTACTTCCATTTATTGACCGGGAAAACTGGGGGTGTTTGCATGTACGTTTCTTACTCAAGCACATTTACCTGTGACCCAGAATCTTTAAGATGTGAGAAGCCAGATAAACAGAGAGCTAAAACTCACAAAAACAAAGATCTTCCGTAAAACTTAACGGGTGTAGGTTTATAAATGTGGTTCATGTTGTGAATTGGAAAAAAAAGAATCCATAAACACTAAAATCCTGTTCTTCCATGTCTTCATTTTTTAGCATTATTAAACCCACGGATGTAAAACGCAAACAACATAGAATTCTGGTCTCACACGGGGCACCAAACTCAGGCCTATGGCTCGACCCGTTCCAAACCCACATTTGGCTCTGCATGAACGTAGAAGGACTTTTATAAAGCGTCAGGTGATGCGCTTAAACCTTTAAAAAAGCATCATTCATGAAGCAGTTTTATTGACAGGAACATCATTTCCTGGGTCTTTGCATCCCCTTTAGGAGAGACCAACACATGGTCAATAGAAACAGGAAAAGGTCATATAACGAGTTAACAAGCGTTTCAAAACTCCTACAGCAGAATGAATCAGGAGGGTTGGATGTCAAATACCACAAAACCTGACGTCCCTCCTGCTTCTGTCTCTGGATTCTACGACAGTTCAGGTTCTCCTCTGACTCCCATCAGAGCCTCAGTCTGTCAGCGCGGCGCAGAGCTGATTGTAAACTGAAAGCATGAATCGCTTCAAAAGAAAACCCTCATTCCGTCTCCAGATATCCTGTCCGATCACAAAGGAATCTCATCTACAAGAAAAAATGTAATCAAGAGGAGTCAGGGCGGGATGGGGAGTATTACTCCACCCCTGATTTCATCCAGGGATCTAATTACAGGACGTGAGGATGTACAAATTAAAGTCTGTAATGAGACGGATTCCTGTCAGCAGAACATGCAGATGTTGAACGAAGCTCCTGGAAGACGACGCACGGCTGAGAGTTTACATCCATTACGTTTGGTTTTAATTACAACAGATTTTAGCTGGAAGGAGGCAGCCATGTTGTTCTGCTTTATTAAACCCAGACGTATTGGAGCCTCACAAAAACATTTTTCCAATCTGCAATTAAATACTTTATTTGTCAAATAGAAAGTGCTTCACATGACTTATGGAGAGACTTCATGTTGGTACTTCATTACAACACACCTTTACTTCCCAGCATCCATCCAGTGTGCGATTGACGGGGTAATGTTCATGTTTTATTTTAAGGACGCCTCCTCTCTTCAGTCTGACATAATAAATGGGTCTTTTCTCCTCAAACGCACCACACGGTTTCCCAGCAGGCACTGCTCTGTCCGCGCAGCTTGGCCTCATTGATCAGCGCTCAGAGGTTTCAGTTAATGAAGAAGAGCTCCAGGTTTAATCCTTCGATACCTGCAGTTATTGATAAGCTCTCCTGCTGCTGACCATGCATTTATCCTGGGATCACAGAGCGACCTAAAGCTCCTCGTATTGAGGAGGCATGCTCACGAGGCAATGCAGTGCTGACCTTTGAGAAACCAGACGTTGTAATCATGAGGCAGAGAAGAAGACATGGGCCAGCAAAAACACAGATGGACCAAACACTGCAGCTCTGGACCTAAAACTCATAAAAGAACGAAGCAGGCAAAACGAAAATCTAAAAATCAGACTTTTTCACAAAATCACAGAATTCTGACTTTTTGCTGAAAATATCAAATATTTCAGAAAAAAATGTAAATTTCTCAAAACTGAAAAAAACAACCATAATTCAGCGGGAGAGGACTCTTTAAAGTAGAGACACTACATACTGATATACACCTGAACATCAGCAGGACAGGACTCTTTAAAGTAGAGACACTACATACTGATATACACCTGAACATCAGCAGGAGAGGACTCTTTAAAGTAGAGACTACATACTGATATACACCTGAACATCAGCAGGAGAGGACTCTTTAAAGTAGAGACTCTACATACTGATATACACCTGAACATCAGCAGGAGAGGACTCTTTAAAGTAGAGACGCTACATACTGATATACACCTGAACATCAGCAGGAGAGGACTCTTTAAAGTAGAGACTACATACTGATATACACCTGAACATCAGCAGGAGAGGACTCTTTAAAGTAGAGACACTACATACTGAAATACACCTGAACATCAGCAGGAGAGGACTCTTTAAAGTAGAGACACTACATACTGATATACACCTGAACATCAGCAGGAGAGGACTCTTTAAAGTAGAGACTCTACATACTGATATACACCTGAACATCAGCAGGAGAGGACTCTTTAAAGTAGAGACACTACATACTGATATACACCTGAACATCAGCAGGAGAGGACTCTTTAAAGTAGAGACACTACATACTGATATACACCTGAACATCAGCAGGAGAGGACTCTTTAAAGTAGAGACGCTACATACTGATATACACCTGAACATCAGCAGGAGAGGACTCTTTAAAGTAGAGACTCTACATACTGATATACACCTGAACATCAGCAGGAGAGGACTCTTTAAAGTAGAGACACTACATACTGATATACACCTGAACATCAGCAGGAGAGGACTCTTTAAAGTAGAGACTCTACATACTGATATACACCTGAACATCAGCAGGAGAGGACTCTTTAAAGTAGAGACTCTACATACTGATATACACCTGAACATCAGCAGGAGAGGACTCTTTAAAGTAGAGACACTACATACTGATATACACCTGAACATCAGCAGGAGAGGACTCTTTAAAGTAGAGACTACATACTGATATACACCTGAACATCAGCAGGAGAGGACTCTTTAAAGTAGAGACACTACATACTGATATACACCTGAACATCAGCAGGAGAGGACTCTTTAAAGTAGAGACTCTACATACTGATATACACCTGAACATCAGCAGGAGAGGACTCTTTAAAGTAGAGACTCTACATACTGATATACACCTGAACATCAGCAGGCATACTGATATACACCTGAACATCAGCAGGAGAGGACTCTTTAAAGTTTAGAGTTTCAGGATCCTCGATCTGTTCATCTCAGTGGCAGAAATATGCCTCAGTGTTTTCCCTCACATCTGCAAATGAAAGGAAGTGTATGGCTTCTAACCGTTGAAATAGAATAAGTGAGTCTCCACAGAGCTGCCTTTGTGTGATTGTTTTGGGTCGTAATTATCAGCAGTGTATGTTTAACATCTTTCCACGAACCGAACACGCCTGAATACACTCCTCTCTCCTTCTGATTCACTGACTTGAGTAATTGTTTCTGCCTCGTTTACATATTGAGTGCATTTCTTGAGAACACGGGCAGAAAAATGTATTAGATTTTTAACCTAACATGCGTTGGCGGACAGTTTCAGCTAAAAGCGTCTCGTGCAAAATGACTGCAGTTCTGCTCAGTGTGAAAAAACCCTGCACAGGAAACACTGAATAACAATCCACAGATTAATATTCAATACTCACATAACTCAGGAGTATTAGAGTACTGCACATTTAGGAAAATACTCAATAAACTATGTACACATGTTTACTGTATGTCATATTTGATGTGAACATTTGCACTTTAAATTCTTTTCATATTATTTTAAATTAATTTGATTTTATTTATTTTTTATTTAAAAACTGATTTATATTATTGGGATTCTTTTTATTGTTTACTAAATTTATCATATTTTATTCTGCAAAATAATCCATTTTCTGCATTAATATTAACTCATATATTATATTAAACCATTTTGCATATTTACTGTCATATATTACAAACTGCAAATGTTTGCTTTAAATTCTAATGTTTGTTGTATTTGATATTAGTTTGATCTTTGTTAGTTTTCATCTAAAATAGAGTCACCGGTGTTATTTATGCTCATGCATGTGAAGTACAATGTGCACATTCTACTTTTATTTGGTATTAATTTGATCGTTTTTGTTGAGATTAACTTTAAATCATTTATTGTAATAGTTTAAATTAAAACACGTATTCATATTTGTAATAATAGTTTATTTCCTTGGTTTGTTTAACATCTTGTTGTGGTGATTTCACTTTCATTCATTCCGTCTATTATCACTGTTATCACTTTTTCCTAAAAATTTCAGATTTTTTTCTAAATTTCGACTTTTAGAAATGTCCCACTATTCAATTAACCAATTAACACTGTGGGTATACAGGGAACACAGGTTCACACGCAGGATTACAAACGCTTGCTAAAGGTATTGTGTGAACTGTAATGTTAAGTTAAATGGACACCAGTAAATTTAACTTTGAATCGCACTTTTATTCACCTGGCAAACTTTGTGTGCGTCAACTACGCCAAGACAGCGGATCCTCGGAGGTTCAAAGCGATGCCTTAGCCTCTGCAGGGCCCCAATCATCTTCTTTTGAAAATTCACACGTTTTGTCTCCCTTGTTCCTTTTGATTTTCTTTTCAAACTTCCAATTTTTTTCTAAATTCAGACTTCTAAAAATGTCCCACTATTTTCTCATAACTCCTCCTGCATGTGGCCCTCATCATCATGCTTTTTGTTTCCCAATCTTTTTTCCTTTTGATTTTCTTTTCAAACTTAAAATTTGAAATTCTGATTATTTTTTCTAAATCATCAGTTTTTTTTTCTTCAAATTTCTGTATTTTTTTTCTAATGTCGACTTTTAAAAATGAATCTCATCCAATCTATTTTGGGATTTATTTGAATCCACTTTGTGTCTCAGTTTATATTTCTGTGGTGAAACGTCGCCCTCTAGTGGACACTCGGAGTAGATCAAGCACAACAGGTCCATCAATGGAATAAAGGAATCATTCCAATTCAATAATTATAGAATACAAATATTTCCCAAACAAACTTAAAAAAGAAATAAAATATAATATAAATACATTTAAACACCACTAGTGATCAATATAATAACATTTAAATGCAATTGAAATAAAATACATAATGATGAACATTGAAAATGTAATAAATTAAGATAATTAAGATTATACAAATGAAATTAAAAATAATTACATTTTTCAATGATGATGAATAAATACAATACACTTCTGTAAATTAGATGTAATTAAAAAAAGATTATAATGATGAAGGTAAATATTGCAATGATGATATAGGGTATAAAATATGTCATGACATCTAAATAATTGATTTCATTGCTATCCTGTTGGTCCCTTTTGAACTATTGAAATATTCTTTGTGTTTAAGAGGTTTTTGTAAAAGGGTTTTTGGGCGTATTATGGGATAGGCAGTTTGTTCCACACTGAGCTTCAGTTTCCTCTCTGTTATTTCAACTTAACAAAAACACACTTCCAGGATCAGAGGGAAGTCTGCATTTCATCCACAGACAGAAACCAGAGTCCAACTCCTGAGCCCCCTGCAGTCCTCAGGAAACACCAGATCGTTCTCAGAGCTCAGCACGGCTGACTCTCCAAACAATCAAAGGGGATTTAAAAAGATTATTACTAACAAACAAGATCAGAATACATGTACGGAGATTCTGTCCCTCAGAGACTTGAGGCTGTCATTCTCCTGGAGAAGTGACTCAGTGAGTACTGCTCTTTATTTATCTGTCATTACCGTGTAGAAATCTAACACACACTTTCAAAGATGGTCATTCAACTCCTACTGAACCAGGGTCAGGATGTGTGTGTGTGTGTGTGTGTGTGTGTGTGTGTGTGTGTGTGTGTGTGTGTGTGTGTGTGTGTGTGTGTGTGTGTGTGTGTGTGTGTGTGTGTGTGAGTTCCCTCCCTGTTGGTGTTTCGGGTGAGGCGAGGATTTCTCAGCTGTTTCTAAATATTTGGGGTAGAGTCCTGTTGACCTAATGAGAGGCCGCTCTGGGAACAAAGACAGGGGGCGCCTTCAGGGTCCTGATGTAAAACACATTGAAGATATGAAACTGAAATATTTCATTAATCCGCCCAAATGAACGTTTACTACCTTTGAACTTTTCAAACATAACCTCAGAAGGGTTTTTCCTCTCTAAAATCACCTTTAAATACTCTGACAGTATCAATGACGACAGGTTTCACCTTCAAACATTTGTCTTATATTCATTTAAATCTATTTCAAATTTATTTTAAAAAAGTGTCTCTGAAATGATTTTACTGAATTCACTTTGTGGAATTGTTATTCTCTTTCCTCAAAATAATTCCTTTATTTTGTTTCATTTGTATTTTATCAACTTTCTATTTGAAATACTGAAACCTTACTTTGAAATAGTACATGCTCTTTTCCAGATATTTAATGTCGTATTTTTCCCAAGTCACTGAACCCTTTTTTCCATGTCTTTCTTTGGGGAATATTTTAAGCTTTTATTATCTGTTAGGTAAATATTCCCCTGCAGTGCCTGCCCCTCCTCTTCAGCTTAATCTTTGGAAGAACCAACAGAACCTGTGTTTGCTGTGCAGGTGCCACATCAGGTAATCTACTTTCTCAGTGTGCTTTTATCTCAGCTGTTCACATGTGTCTGCAGAACAAGATATACTGAGCCAGAACACCTCGTATGGAAACACAGAGAGGCAGTGAGTATCTCCCCTTTTCTGTATTTACTGTTTGATGGTTGTTATCAATATGAATGTTTTGACCTTCAGAGCCGCCGTATCAACACCTCACATCAGAGAGACGGTACCTTTTCCTGCTTTGGTTTCTTCCGTGTCTTAAAGCTGATCAAAACTAGAGAAACTGAGGAATGTTTTTCTGGTGGTCTTTGAAGGCAGCTGAGGATTAGCTGAGGACATGTGACCTGAAAACTTGGAAGGAAGGTAGTGCCATGGTGGAATGATAAGTGTGAAAAGGCAGTTAAAAACAGAAACAGAGCATTCAGAATACTCAAAAATACTCATCATTTTCAACACTTGATTGAATATAAACAATCACAGGCAGTAGTGAGGAGGACTATAAGACAAACTAAAAGGAATCCTGGAGGGAGTATTGTAGCTCAATTGGAAGTACGACTACTATAGATGAGGTGTGGAGAAGGATTAAGAACATGGAGGGAAATAGAAGAGAATGGAATTATCCAATTTTGTCTGATGGGGAGCAGGCGGCTATTACCAACTCAGAAAAGGCGGAAATGATGGTGAATTCAATGAGTAGGGTACAGAGTTCTGCTAATCTGTCAGAGGAAGAGAAAATGGGGAGAGCTGAAACGAAAAGGTTATTTGGAGATATTGGAAGGAAAATAAGATCAGAGAGTAAGGATGATGTCCCATTTACGATAAGGGAATTAAAAATGCACTGGTTAAATGTAAAAAGTCAGCTCCTGGGAAGGATGGCATCTGCTATAATATGTTAAATCATTTAAGTGATGAGGGATCACAGAGGGTGTTGGGGCTATATAATACAGTGTGGGAAGAGGGTAAGATTCCATCAGGGTGGAAGGAGGCAATGATAGTTCTATCCCCAGGGAAAGATACAAGCAAGCCAACAAGTTATAGACCAATAGCATTAACATCCAATGTAGGTAAGCTAATGGAAAGGTTGGTCAATGGGAGGTTAATGCACTTTATGGAAGAAAAGGGATTGGTGACCAGTTGTCAGAGTGGTTTTAGGAAAGGGAGAAGCACTACAGATTCAACAATATGTTTAGAAGATGAGGTGAGGAAGGCTCAGGGTAACAAAGAGACTGTGGTGGCAATACTTTTGGATGTTGAGAAAGCGTATGATATGTTATGGGTTGAGGGTCTTTTAATTAGGGATTGAAGGAAATATGTTTAATTGGGTTCTGGATGTTTTAAACAATAGGAGTATTCAGGTTAAAATGGGCCCAGAAATGTCTAAAAGGATTGTTGTAGAAAGTGGTACCCCTCAAGGCAGTGTGGTAAGCCCATTGATTTTGAATATTTGTTCAAATGTACAGCCTGGAGTTGGTAGATCTTTATTTGCAGATGATAGCAGTTTATGGAAAAGAGGGAAGAATGTTCAGCATATTGTGAAGAAACTGCAGGAATCAATAACACAAGTGGAGGTGTGGGGGAAAGTGGGGATTTAGGTTCTCTATGGAGAAGTCTAAAACTATGTTCTTTACGAGAAAGAAAATAGATGAAGAGATAAAAGTGAGGCTCTATGAGAAGAATGTGGAGAGGGTTAAGAGCTTTACATTTCTGGGGTGTTTTTTGATGAAAGAATGATTTGGAGGGTCCATGTAACAAAAGTTTTAGACAAGTGCAAAAAAGTTCTGGATATTATGAGATGCCTATCTGGAATGGAATGGGGGCAAATGCTGCTTCATTAAAGCAAATATATGTATATTTGATAAGATCTAGGATGGAGTATGGAAGTGTTGTATATGGGTCTGCGTCTAGGTCAGTTTTGTCTGAGTTGGATGTAATTCAAACAAAAGCACTTAGGATATGTTTAGGAGCTGTGAGAACATCCCCAGTATGCGCATTGCAAGTTGAAGCAGGAGAGATGCCGCTTTGGTTAAGGAGAAAGCAGCTACTGGCTAATTACTGGGTTAATTTGATGGGACAGAGGGAAGATCATCCAGTTAGAGTGGCGATTCAAGCAAGCTGGGAGAGGGGGGGTAGCAAAGCTGTCAAGCTTTGGATGGACAGGGAGGTAGTGGCACAGGAGCTGTTAATAAAAAATCAAATCTTTTGTCCAGCTGTTTTATGGCCTCAGATACCTCTCTGGTAATTGGGTGTACCTAAGGTGGATGTAGGATTACTTGAAGTTAAAACTAAGAACAATGAAGCGGATATGGTGTTTGAGTTTCAGTGTTATGTGAGAGAACATTATGGGCATCATCTACTAATTTTTACTGATGGGTCAAAAGATCAAGAAACTGAAGCAACAGGAGCGGCTTAAAGGTAGAGTCATCTACGAGGACATCAGATTTTCTGCATGTGTTTACTATTGAGCTATATGCTATTTTAATGGCAATACAGTGGACTGAGCATCTTGTAAATCAGAAGGTATTGATTTGTAGTGATTCTGTTTCAGCCACCACTAGTATTGGGGTAGGGACAGCGAAGAGCCATCAGGATCTTATATATGAGATCCTGATGGAAATTAGAAATGTGGCTGTGAGAGGAGTGGTGATCTCTCTGATGTGGGTCCCAGCCCATACTGGAATCTCAGGAAATGAGAAAGCTGATTAATGAGCTAAAGCAGCTGTAAAAAAGGATAATGTGGAGGTAACATTACATCTGTCTAAGGCTGAGGGGAAATGTCTTGTGTGGAGGGGGATCATGATCCAGTGGCAACAATTATGGGAGAGAGAGACTAAAGGAAGACATTTGTTCTCATTGAATGGAAGAGTGAGTGAGGCCACTAAACCTTGTGGAGGATGAGAAGGAAGGGACAGGTTACTATTGCTAGAATGAGAATTGGTCATACATTATTGAATAGTACTCTTTTTATCATGGGTAAACATCAAGATGGAATGTGTGATGAATGTCAACAACCCGAGACAGTGCCTCATGTGCTTATACATCGTAGGAGATACAGCAGGGAAAGGAAGGAGTTACTAGAGACATTGAGAGAATTGGGTCTAGAAGAGATTGCAGTTAAAGGCATTTTACATTTGGGGTCAAGTGGGAGGGGAAGGTGTTGTTTTTTAAGTATTTATCAGACACTGGACTAATTAAAAGAATATGAAGAGATGACTTACATTATCCTGAAGGTGGCAGCAATGCAACAATTTGGATGCCAGCTGCCATAAAAAACCCACCGAAGAAGAAGAAGACATGTGACCTGTTAACATGTGACAGACATGCAGGTGTCATGTGAAGAGGGCAAGGGGTTTATTTATAAATCAGCTGTTTTTGTGTGTTTTGTACATGTTATGGAGTGTGTTTGGACCTTCAGGGCCACCGTACTTTCACGATAATGGAGAACTTGATTGTTTTTTAACCCTCTTTTAACAGGTAGACTACGCAGTCTGGCTCTCTGACAAGAAATCAAAGCAACAATTACTAAAGGCTAGTCAAACAACATTATGGCAAGCATGTTTCTGAGTCATTTTACAGTCAGGAGGATTTATTTTTAGTTGACTTTTGTCTTGTTTCTGCGCCCTGCTGCTGTTACATTTTCTATTAAAGTGTACTAACATGTCAAAATTGCACATGTTGACACTAAACCAGTGTTCTTATTTATTACATTTCATTGTGCACGGTATTTTTCAGAATATGTATAGGTTATTAAACTTTTAAAAAGTGGTCCCCAGCGCAAATATCGCCTATATGTACACCAGGGGGAATCCATCGTTTGTGTTAACCTACTTGTCAACAAAAACAGTTTCTGATTCTGATGAAATGTAAATACTCTAGCTAGAATACACATATTAGATACAATACTTGTGATGAAATACTCTGTCAGCTCGTTGGTGTTCTAGGTTAACCATACCTGAAGAGGCGGCTTTTCCACGTGCTCATTTCTGCATTTGCATTTCCCCTGTTGTGTCACTCAGATTTCCTGGAGCCCCTGAACACATCCCATTCATCCTGCTCCAGTAACCGGGACCAGAAGCACCGGATCCACGGGAGAGGAAACACCTTGCAACCGTGAGTTATAATGTTTAACGGTTTTAACTTTTTTTGGGTTAAAAAGTGGGTTCAGCTTGTCCTCTGCACACGGCGCCGCGCCGGGCCGCACCGGGCCCGGCATCCGTTTCCGGGTTTTGTGCACACGGCACCGAGGTAGTGCTGAGAGCATAAATCCAACCTGTTTCTGTTTACATCGGATTACAGACACGCGTGGCTTCCAACAGGAGGAGGATTGGTTTCATATTTTTATGGTTTTATGGTTGTCTTTTATGGACTGATGTGTTGTTGAAGTACCGGGTGGAGCAGCTGGCGGAGGCCGTCTGTCGTTAACATCCTCCCGGGAAATAAACGCGGTTAGCCCTGTGGCTAATCCAGAGAAGGCACATTAGAGAGGTGAGGAAGAGATAGTGTTTCTGCTACTAATCCTGTTTATTTAATATGAAACATTCACAATCAGTGATGCTAATCAGGAAGAGCTGATTGATTTATTAGGATCTCATTCTGTAGTAACTGGATGCATTTGTATGAACTGTACGCAAAACCCCATTCAGAAAACCCACAATTTAAATGAAATGTTCCCATTAAAGAGAGGAAAGCATCTCTATACTGTTTTTAATTTGAGAACGACTTAGTTAGAAATATACCTTTTAATTCGGCATTAACATATATTGAATATTAAACATCTGAGATTAACATTCATTGATGCTAATAACGAAGAGCTGATTGGTTTATTAGTTAAACGCTGTCCTTCAATTCGGCTCAACATGAAACAAACCCAAATAAATAAGTTGTAGTTTTCTCATAAGTCTTTTGTATTTAACCGTAATGTAATACTTAGTGATGCTAATGAAGAAGAGCTGATTGATTAATGAAGATAGATATCAAACGTTCTGTAGTAACTGGATGTATTCAGAAAACCTACAATTATAAATACATTTTCCCATTAAAGACAGGATAGCATCTCAACACTGCTTCTTTATTTGATGAGCTAAAAGATAAAGCAACACTATTGTGTGGTTCACCAACAAGAAGAGGTAAATCTCTCATACACACAAGATAAGCTCTGTGTTTATGTTACACCCTGAGTTTACACTTGGGGTTGGCTTGTGTTGAAAGGTGCTATACAAATAAACCTGTCCTTATTTTAGTTGTACTTAAAAAGTCCCAGTCTTTGTGTTGCCCTTATTTTCAGGATACATTACGTCAGTATAGCTTCTTGTTTTTAAGGATTTGTCACTTTTGGGTGCAGGATTGTTTAATCGGTCATCTTTATGACTTTAGGGAACTTTTGATAATTGCTCAACATGAAGTATGACAGGCACATTGGTTCATTCAAACATCCCATAGATGGTGTTATTTTAGATTGCACAAGAGTACCTCGTCACAGCACTGTTTAGTGTTTACCTTAAGCAACCACGACCAAACTCCATCGAAAAAGGTTCTAATTTTAGTCTTGTGAGAGGCGTGTGTGTGTGTCAGCTTTAAAGAGTCCTCTCCTGCTGATGTTCAGGTGTATATCAGTATGTAGAGTCTCTACTTTAAAGAGTCCTCTCCTGCTGATGTTCAGGTGTATATCAGTATGTAGTGTCTCTACTTTAAAGAGTCCTCTCCTGCTGATGTTCAGGTGTATATCAGTATGTAGAGTCTCTACTTTAAAGAGTCCTCTCCTGCTGATGTTCAGGTGTATATCAGTATGTAGCGTCTCTACTTTAAAGAGTCCTCTCCTGCTGATGTTCATGTGTATATCAGTATGTAGCGTCTCTACTTTAAAGAGTCCTCTCCTGCTGATGTTCAGGTGTATATCAGTATGTAGCGTCTCTACTTTAAAGAGTCCTCTCCTGCTGATGTTCAGGTGTATATCAGTATGTAGAGTCTCTACTTTAAAGAGTCCTCTCCTGCTGATGTCCAGGTGTATATCAGTATGTAGTGTCTCTACTTTAAAGAGTTCTATCCTCCCTGTGTTCTGAAGCAGAGGGTCTCGATCCCCTGCAGAGATGATGATGTTGATGACGTTGCTGCTTGCCGTGCGTCTTTGCGGCGCTGTGACGGCGGCCCCTGAATGCAGCTCCACAGAGAGCAATACTGCAGTGCGTTCACTGTCTGCTGGGGTGGATGCTCTAAGGGCCGAGCAGAGCCAGAGGCAGCACCTGGAGGCTCTGTTCAACAGGTGAGACACAGAATACACATCGTAGAGCTGAGGGTCCTGTTTTGAATGTTTACTACAGTCCTGAATATTGTGTTGTTGTTGTTGTTGTTGTGATGCTTGATCAAACAGATATGGAGAGAACGGCAGCATCTCTTTAGCTGGGCTGAAGCTCCTCTTGCAGAACGTGGGCTTGGATCGGAACAGGACCGTTATGGTGAAACATCACGAGCAACCGGGCCACCACCATCACCATCAGGAAGACCACCACCACCACCACCACCACCACAACAACAACAACTCCCACCCCCAAAAGTCTGCAAAGGCCTCGGAGGTGTCCAAAGATCAGGACAGTCTGCAGGACAGGAAGCGGGCGGTGGAGGTCGTGTCATCTCCGGTGTTCAGTGCACAGATGATGGTGAAACCGGACCAAGACCAGGAGACCACCGGGACCCCTGAGGACCACAGCCCCCTAAGCCAGGAGGTTCCCCACAACCACAGCGAGGACAGTGTGGAGGTAGGAGCTGGTGCTGGGATCAGAGTGGATTTTAATTATGGTGTATGACGTCTGAAAAATAACGTAGACCCTTTCAGTTGACGGCTCGGCCCTTGAATGCAAAACATGTAACGCTGACTCTGCATCTTTCGTCCGGAGTAAAACCTACAGATGTAGAGATGCAGGAGATGTGAACACAATGATGATAGTGTTGTGGTTCCCTGCAGTGCCTGAACGCCTCCAGCATCCTCTCCTCACACGGCATGACTCCAGGGGGAAGCGTCACCATCGCCGACTTCAGCTATCTCTGCCCCGCCCTGCTCCACCAGATCGACGATGGAGCCTGCATCCGGCACAGAAGTACATCTTTAATCCTCTTGTTATTAAAACACACCAGTCCAGAGCTGCGGGTCCCTGAAGGCAGCATCTCCCTGGTTCATGGGATATTCCAAATTCCAATATGCTATTTTAAAGTGACTGAATGGAAAAGCGCTCTTTAAAATGTCTTTTCTTATTTGTAGACAATAAACACGCTCACCACGGGGACCAGAACGCCTCAGAGCAGAACAACCACACCGGCGGGGAAAGTGTCAAAAACGTCACAATCGGTAAGAAGAGTTTTACTATACTGGAAATGTGGAGTTTATAGCCGTCGTTTGGACCGTTAGTGTGTTTACCGCTGTGCCTTTTATTCATAGTGTGTCTAGAGAGAGAGACTTGATGTACTGTGTGTGTGTGCGTGTTGCAGCGTGGGTCGGAGGCTTCGTCTCCATCACGGTGATCAGCCTGCTGTCGCTGCTCGGCGTCGTCCTCATCCCGCTCATGAACAGAGTCTTCTTCAAGTTCCTGCTCAGCTTCCTGGTGGCGCTTGCCGTTGGGACGCTGAGCGGCGACGCCTTCCTGCACCTCATCCCGCACGTGAGTCTCCACGCCACTCGTAAACCGCTCTGATGCACGCTGTTGGTCGAAGGGGTTTTGGTTTGTGTACAAATATCCTCTCCATTCAGAGCCGGGAGAAGTATTCAGAGGCTCCCCTCGAGTGAAAGCACCACTCATCATCGTCAAAGTATTATCAGCTAAATGTACTTCATGTATAAAAGCTAAAATAATCTCTGCAGGAAAATGCACCTTTTAGAGCGGCCCTGTGAGGGGGATGGATCCTCTCGAGCACATTTGAGAGAAATGGACCTTTTTGTTTAGTGTCTCCCTGTGAGCCGTCTCTGTCTGTGTTCATCTGCCTTTTCTTCAGTCTCAGGGCGGCCACCATCACCACCACGAGGATTCTGGGATAAATGAGGCGGGACATGAGCACCACGAGGAGGAGAACCTGGACGGCGTGTGGAAAGGTCTGACGGCTCTGAGCGGCGTCTACATCATGTTCCTGATCGAACACTTCCTCACTCTGGGGAAAATGTACAAGGACAAGAAGCAGAAGGTCAGAGCTGGATCCCTCAGGTTCTTTATCCAGCCTTTAATTAGAAACCTCTGAACCTGTACTATCTCTTCCTAAAATCTCACACCTGTAACCGTGAAGTCTGAGCCAGAACATTCAAAACACAGATTATGCTCTTTAAAAAGTCTGCCGTGAGTCATCTATATGTAATATCAACTATTGGAGGGTAAAACCTCAAATCATCCTCCTACAATCTCTTGTTATTGCTTTTCATGCAACAAACACTATAGTCATCAAGAATACTTGTATGAAATTTGATTGGACTTTTTTTAGCTTTTTAAAACCTTAAATTCTTACTTCATTAAAAAATTAATCGAGAGGGACTTTTAAATCTTGCTTCGGGTTCAGCGGCGTACCGAGCTGTTCCTCCGGAGACCCCGCTAACATCAGGGTTAATATGGTGGTGTTTGTGTTTCTGGTCAGATCAAGAAGTGGGATCAGAACGATAAAGCAGATCCGGAGAAGCAGCCGGCTCTGGAGGACCTGAAGCCAGCTGAAGGTGAGAAGGACCACCAAACCCTCTGAGGGGGGAACAATCCTGCTGTAGAAGAGATCCTGATGTTGGCCCTTAGCATCTTGGCTGCTTTAACAGCTGCTTGGTCTTCCTCCAGATGTGGAGACGAACGGCGCCGCCATGTACGGCGACCCGTCGCTCGGCCTGCAGGGCGGCAGCGAGGCGGAGGAGGAGCAAGTGATGCTGGCGCCGGAGGTCTCCATCGTGTCTGCGCCCGAGGCCGTCGACTACACGGCGGAGGACTGCGAGAACAAATGCCACTCCCACTTCCACGACACGGTGGGCAACGCGGACAGGCAGCACCACCACCACCACGACTACCACCACATCCTGCACCACCACCACTCCCAGAACCACCACCCGCACAGCCACTCCCACTCCTACTCCGAGCAGCACTTCAAGCAGGCCGGCGTCGCCGCGCTCGCCTGGATGGTCATCATGGGAGACGGGCTGCACAACTTCAGTGACGGCCTCGCCATCGGTGAGAAGGCGCCCCGCCAAGGCGTGGTTATTTATATTTGATATATAAAAGATATAGTGCGGAAGTGGGCGTGGGTAAATCTAAACTGTGCGGACGGGAAATCCTCAGAATCAGAGGCTTTATTTATCCCGCGGGGAAATTAGGTTTCCTGACATTAGCTCGGGATAAGGGAATTCTGATCCTGAACTCCAGCGATAGCAACGTAGCTCAGAATGCGTTGTGCAAACCTTCTACATTTTGAAGTTTAATGCATTTAATTCTGGGAAGCCAATGAGCATCCCTACTGGACGGTTTCCCTCTGTCAGCAGCACAGAAGCGTTGATGAGTATATTATATATATGGTTATTATGTAAATTGTGTATATGTATCCCGTGTCTCTGCAGGCGCCGCCTTCACTGAGGGTTTGTCCAGTGGCCTCAGCACGTCTGTGGCTGTGTTCTGCCACGAGCTGCCTCACGAGTTAGGTAAGACCTCCGTCAGCTGCACAGAGAGACCTTTTTTAAACATTGAAATGCTTTATAATTATCATGATTTCTGGATATGTATCTGACATTGTTCATACATGTATTCAGGATTAATTCAAAGGGTTTTTTTTAAAGCTTTGCAGTAGAATTGTTCAACATCTATCCATGTGATTCTCGGTTCACTGTTGACTCCGTTTCCCAGGGGACTTTGCGGTGCTGCTGAAGGCGGGCATGACGGTGCGTCAGGCCATTCTCTACAACGTGCTGTCGGCCATGATGGCGTACCTGGGCGTGGTGATCGGTATTTTGATCGGACATTTCGCGGAGAACGTGTGCATGTGGATCTTCGCCCTCACAGCCGGACTCTTCCTGTACGTGGCGCTGGTGGACATGGTGAGTCGAGGACCGAGCAGCACAAGCAACCCCATAATACTTGCATCACAGCAGCTCCATGAGCAACCAGGACACACATCAGAGTATCTAAATGAGACGTCTGGCTTTTGATTAAATGTGTTGTTCTTCCGTGCATTGGTCTCAAACTGTCCAACTGGTTTTTTTTGGGCGTCTGGAGAAGTGAAAGTTTGCAGTCAGCAGCATCTGTCTGTCTCTCAGAGAGCGATGCCTTCAGGAACAGATGGCCTCGTCACAAACACACACACACGCACTCACAGGCTGTCACAACCCGCTGCCTTCTGGAAAAAACAGGAACGCTTCTTTTGTCCGAGGCTGACCTCTAGTGGCCAACGTGTGCACTGCGCCCTTTTTAAAACTGCATCTCCAGTGAAAACGTGACAACATAACGGCTCCTTTCCCTGACCTCTCTCCTTATCCTCAGTGAAAAACCTTCATTTAGTCAAGGTTCAGGTAAGTTATTTGTACCTGTGGGTAGATTTGGTTCGCAGGTAAAATACAAGGCTCTAAAATGTATATGTGAATGATTTTTTTCAGTGTAAATGTTTGTGTGTTTTTAAGCCAATCACAGATCAGTGAGGCATCTGTTGCTTTCCTCCGCAGGTTCCGGAGATGTTGCATAACGACGCGGGCGATCACGGCTTCAGCCACTGCGGCTTCTTCCTGCTGCAGAACGCCGGCATCCTGCTGGGCTTCTGCATCATGCTGCTCATCGCCATCTTCGAGCACAAAATCCAGCTGGACCTGGGGTACTGACGGAGACCAGCTTCCCCCTGAAACCCAGAGAGGCGCAGCAGCCCCCGAGACCCTGACATGACTCTCGTTTCATCTCTTCCTGTCCCCTGGTCTGGAGGTCAATGGGTTTCTGATTTATTTATTTTTTGGGTTTTTAGCCGGAAATAAGGTCTGAGGGTAACACGAGCTGAGGAGATTCTACGGTTTAGTTCTACCACATAAAACCTGCCAGTAAATAACCCTCTGGTGGTTTAGAAAAACATCATCACGCTCAACGTTAGCCGCCTTTAGCTTAGCGGTGGTGACGTGAAGTCATGTGACCGTGCTGTAGGTCCTTTATAGCCCAACATTAGCCTCCTTTAGCTTAGCGGTGGTGACGTGAAGTCATGTGACCGTGCTGTAGGTCCTTTATAGCCCAACATCCTACACTAAACCTGTAAGCATCACAAACGTTTGACTCGGACATTATTTCCTGCAATTATCCAAAATCACATGGAGGAATTCCATTGGACCAGGGAGATGCTGCCTTCAGGGTCCAGCTCAGAAATAGGTCATCACTGTATTAAGTGTCTGTCAGAAGTGTAGTGCGTTATTTTTATATGTTGTCATCGACCTTTAGTCTAGTCTGCTTTGTTTAGCGTGTATTTCCACATGAAGTAGGAAGAAGCACCGGTTCAAACACAGGAAGAAGTTTTATATTTCTTAATGTTCTTGCACAGCGGTTAAAAAGTCTACAGAGAAAACATTATTAAAATAAAGAAAAAGTCCTCTTAAAAATCTCTGGAGGCTCAGTGTTTCCGCTGATGATCCAGGTTAGTATCCAGTGGATAAATCACGCTATGAAATCGCTCCTGTTCGCGCTCAGAGCACAATATCACGATACAAAGAATTCATGAAGGATAATACCACGACAAAAACCTGAAATATTTACGATATTAAAAACTGATGCCGTGAGAAAACGTTTTTAACTGAAGGGCTTTTGCTTTCGTTCTTTGGTAGAATAACAGTAGCTTTGACTTTAGCAATTAGCATGAGAGCTTGGTTAGCACGCAGAGAATTATGGGAGTCTATACTTGAAGATATGATTGGACCAGAAACAGAAATACAGTTCAGCTTTAAGTGTCCACGTGGAAACAGCGCCTCTTTCCAGAAACGTCAATTAAATTATGGAGAACTGCCGAAACAATCCTTAAATGAAAACATCAGGAAAAGGAAAAATAACGGACTAAAAGACGACTTTAATATTATTTAAAGAAGACATTAAGACAGTGTTCATTTAATTAAGGGGAATAAGTGAAACAGTAAGCCATAAACAACAGTTATTGTACTGGTGGGTTTTTGTACGTTTAATTATAGGGGTGTAAAAACAAGTGTCACCCAGGAGTCTGCTGTTTGATTTAAGGACATTGAATATGTTAAAGGTGCCATTTAAACCCGCAGGAAGGTCCTTCAAAGTGGGATTAGGAAACTGGCGAGTTTATAAATCCAGTTTGAAGTAGCAGACGTAGTTTGAGTCCCCAAAGAGTTGAGTTCTGGCAGGAAGTCCGTCCATGAAACCACCGTGAGTTCAGACCAATGAAGGAAAATGTGTCGCAGAACTTAAGAGTTAAACAAAACCTCTTTAAAAGATCAAAAATAATATGAATGGGGAGAAAGATGGTGGACAGTCACTGATTGAATATTGGAAAAGGAAGCGGTTCATTAGTGAGGGTTTTCTCCAGGATTTGAGGCACACAGATCTGGAAAACGGTGGTGCAGAGCTCCTGATGTTGGGTTTAGACGGAAGTAAGAATGACTTCACATTTGCCTTTTTTTGTCGACACTTGGACCTTAAACACCGAGCATTCCTTAACTTCTGATTTTATTTTCTCAAAGTTAAAAAATAATTGGTGAATAAATACTTTAACATCTCTGAACATTTTGCAACTTCAGCTTTCAGAACAGCCGTTCCTGCAGCTGAGCTCCAGGATTTAGAGTTTCTCATTTAAATTCAACCCTTTTGTGCTATATTTTTTATGGGCATCTTTTCCATCTTTTCTCTGTTTTTAGCTTTTTATAAATGTGGAACACAGGTATTTTTTGTTTCCTTTCTCTGTTTTTTGAACTGCGTTTCTTGATTTTCATATCAAATCTGGCATCCCGCTCCCTGACGAGCGTTTGCATTGAAAGGAGAACATGTAATAAGAGGTTTGTGCATGTTCTATTTAAACTGAACGTATCACGGTATCATTCATTTAAGCTTAATGCATATTTTTGAATGATTGAGCGTACCTCCTGCAGCACCTTAAAGAACCTCCAGGGGGCACATCATCATCTGAGAAACACCGCTTTAGATTCAGTGTTTTGGTCTCTTTGCTCTTTTCTCTAAACCAGATATCTTCCCCGTTTATTAAGGAGGTCCAGAGGATCACTTTCACGTCTAAATTTGAATTCTTTTTAGGTGGGTTTGGCCCCTAGAATGTCCCTGGGTATCACTCACTGACAGAAATGTGAGTCCAATCAAAGCATCACTGTTTTGTTTACTGTGTATTTTCCATTTGTTGTTTATGTATTTGTTTATTTTATTGATAGTTAATGTTCAGAACTGTACAACTACAACATCACAAACTACAGAATATGAGTTTACTTCTAATTGGTTTTTGTATTCCTGTTTTACAGACGTTATGAAAAAGTGTTTTTCTAGCTTTTAAAAAAAGGGTACGAAGAGCAGATTCATTTCAAACCCCGCTGTGTATATTCCATGTACGATATTATACTATATGTACATATTTATATACATCGCTGTGTGTTGGTGTTCAGAGGAAATGTTACAGGAGGTCTGCTTTCTGATCGGTCTCTAAAATAAATGATGGAACCAGTCTGTTCATGAAGGTGGATCGTGGAGTTTGTTAAGCTAAATGTTTTTAGAGACTTACATCGAGGAGAACAAGAAGTCAGAAACATTTTGGGAATAATGACATTTATTTATGGATTATGAATATCTCTCCATCTGTCAGTAAATGAGAATCAATGCACATCAGTATCAGGAATAATGATGTAAAACTCAAGAATAAAAACAGTAAATAAAATGTTAGGATCAGCAGGAAGCTGATAACCCGGTTCAAACAGCAACAGATAAACAGATCACAACGGGAACACATTCAAACCTTTACGTGAGAAACAACATTTAGAGTTGTTTTCCTTTCAGCTGTTGACAGGTCTTTAATCTGTTCTGATTAAAACACACTTTCCATTATTCTGATTTATCGTTTAGAAGCGTCTCCATCATCCAGCAGGAGCCCCGTATCATTCAGGACCCTCAACAAGAAATCACTAACTCCACCTTCAGCTTCCAGATCTCAGAGGGAATAACACGCAGAGCAGAACAACATTCAGCAATGACCTCTGTGGATGATCACAGTAAAAATCACTTTTAATTAACAGGTTTAATCTTTCACATTGGTGGAAATGGTGGCAGGACGTTAAGGGTTTCTGCACAAAACCATCACACTTCAACATCTGTCCCCACACATGGGGGTCTCAGGTCATCAAACAGAACATGCAGATGCCTCCTGCAGGAGGGTGTTGGTGCAGGAGAAACATAAAGGCATCATAATTCACATTAATATCTGCGCTCTCTTTTTGATGAGCGTCTATTTGCACTTTATCTTTTGTACCGGTGACAGAAGAAGTACTCTGATGCTTTGGTTAAAGTTCTGATACCACACTGTACAAATCCTGTGAAGTAAAGTCCTGCATTCACAATGAAACTAAAGTCAAAGTATGTAAAAGTATAATCGATAAATGAAGCTACAGTCATAAATGTAAAGGAACCCAATGCAGAAGAGGGAAGAGGAGAGTGTGAGGGAAGGAGGCCGATACTTCACTTTGAACTGCATTCCACCACAGCGCTGGGCGGACCGGGTTTCCTCTATTCCTACAGAACCACTGATCCAAACAGTCCAAGGGTTGTGAGATAATCTCAGATATCAAAACACTCACACAGACGTCTTCCAGTATGCTGATGGTCTCCTCTTTGTCTTGCTGGCATCTGTTGGCTCTTGGTTTGGTTTGGACAGAAAGGATTTGTGATCACTATGGACTCTGGAGGAGCTTCTCTCCGCTTCCTGCTTCTGCATTTCTTCAAGACAAACCATCTTGCTTTAAAAAATGTAATCCTTTGAGATTAAAAAAAGCTGATACAACGATTACTTTTAAGGCAAGAATAAAACAACGTGTCATCTTCACTTGGTTCTGTTAGCCAGTAAGAAGTCTTGATCAGTATCACTCTCCTGTCTTGTTTTATGTTTGATGCACACGTCTCTTCTTTGATAAAAGTTTCAGCTCTTGTCTCGGTCTTAGTTGGAGCTGGTCTTGATTTTGCCGTAGGATTGAAATTCTTATCTTTGAAGCAGGTTTTCTCCTCTGCCTACTTTAGCCATGAGCTTTGCTTGTCCTCTCATTTCCATCAGGTACTCAACTCTTTTTTTCCAGCCTAACTTACCCTCAGCTTTCTCTCTCTCAATAAGCAGGTCAATGTACTCTGGAGTGGAGAGAGGATTGGGCTTCAGTGCGATCTCACTTAGTCTTTTTAGACACTCAGCAGACCTCTGCAATATTTCCCTCCCTTCAGTCTGAAGAAGCTGATATTCAGCTTTCAGTTGGTCGATCAATTCCTGAACAGTTCCCTTAGTCTCTGTTGGGTTTAACCTCCATATCAGCTGCTGGTTCAAACCTGCACCATGCTGCCCTCTGCTGGCTGCTCACACAAACTGCTCAGGTCCATACTGCCTCACAATACCCATGATACACTTTCAGGGTCCACTTCCAAGAACCAGAACTATCTAACCAGAACAATCAGCCACTAATAGCTGTGTGATATATGGACACACATGTGACCTTCTCCTATAAACCGGTAAACAAGACATACAAGATACTCAGCGATCCTCCTCCTCAGTAACTGCCTTGTCTTCGTAACTGTAGAAATGTTAAATGAAATACTGTACAGTACAATAACATGTGATCATGTAATGATATCAATATTGGAATATGAGATCAGATACTGTCTTATATGTCTGATATTGTAGTATCCTATAATTGTTAAATATCTGGATGTTTGGTTGTCACTGGATGTGGCTCACACAATCGGAGAATTGTGAAATAAATTGAATGCATGTTTTGGTCTTCCTGAATTATAAAGATCTTAAGTTATCTTATCTCAACATGTGTTGATTGTTTTTCACATGTAATGTAAATGTAGTAGTCAGACTTTCTTCTCAGAATTAGGTTTGTTGTTCCTTCCCATATCTGACGTCGTTTCTTCACTTCTCGTTCTTTTCCGACGTTTGACTGTTTTTTCTTCCTAATTTCGAAAATGACTTTTTATTCAAATGTTTTCTATGATTACTTTTTTTGTCTGAATTCTTATTTTCTTTTCTGATTCTGATTCAGGTGTGATGGTTTATGTCTAACTCAACACCATATATGGTAATCTGTCAGTGTAGGAACCAGTCCCTAAATTAGGAAATGACCCAGCATTATATCACTTCCTGTCCCCTGGTCTGGCGGTCAGTGGTTCTGCCAAAAGGGAAATCATAATGGCCAAGAATAATATCTATCAGAGATTTTCCTCTGATTTCATTTATCATTTTGAGATTCTGCTGTTTGTGGAGAAGGAGCTGAGAGACTCTCCTTCTCTCTCTAAAGGAGCATATTTGGTTTTGTTGTGTTTTTCAACTATTTGTTGTTATTATGAATCTGTATATTTGTTCCTCGTTTTGGTATTTTGCAGCCGATTCTGGTGGTTTTCCATTTGTTCATCTTTTAGTGGTAATCTAGTTTTATGTATTATGAGCAGAGGTGGAGAAGTACTCAGATCTTGTACTTGAGTAAAGTAGAAGTACTCAGGTCTTGTACTTGAGTAAAGTAGAAGTACTCAGGTCTTGTACTTGAGTAAAGTAGAGTACTCAGATCTTGTACTTGAGTAAAAGTAGAAGTACTCAGATCTTGTACTTGAGTAAAGTAGAAGTACTCAGGTCTTGTACTTGAGTAAAGTAGAAGTACTCAGGTCTTGTACTTGAGTAAAGTAGAAGTACTCAGATCTTGTACTTGAGTAAAGTAGAAGTACTCAGGTCTTGTACTTGAGTAAAGTAGAAGTACCAGAGTGTAGGAATACTCTGTCACAGTAACAGTATTCTAAATGTTCCTCCAGTGAAAGTAGAAAGTACTCTCCTCTAAATGTACTTAAAGTAGCGACAGTAAAAGTAGTCATTGTCTGATTGGTCCATTTCAGAATAATATCTCTGATATGTTTTATAATGATTGATCATTAAAGTGTTCTCAGAGCTGGTAAAGGGGCAGCTAGTTTGAATGGCTTTGTATACTGCAGGGTAGCTGCTGGATTTACTGCAGGTGAACTACAGTCTGATTTAAGGGATGATTATATTCACCATCATTAATCCAGATCTGTAAAGAAACTACAGGTATTAAATACCTGTAGTGGAGTAAAAGTACACCATTTACTTCTGAGATGTAGTGG
Organism: Eleginops maclovinus; assembly: GCF_036324505.1. NCBI lineage: Eukaryota > Metazoa > Chordata > Actinopteri > Perciformes > Eleginopidae > Eleginops > Eleginops maclovinus. The sequence goes on from NC_086354.1 coordinate 25,137,461, forward strand.
AGTAGAAGTAGAAGTACCTCTAAGTACAGTAAATGTACGTGGTTACTTTACTCCTCTGTAATCTGTGGGACACACTGCGCATGCTCCGTCTGAAAACATGGCGCTAAAGTTAGCTTGTTAGCTAGCTATGTTAGAGAGATTACACCATGAATAAAACACATCAAATAAAAGTCAAGTCAACAAAAACATGGCGAATTTCATCCTAAACAGTTAATATGCAGCCAAGTGAAGCCAGCTGAACTTCTAAGTGATTCTCAAGTATTAGTACATTTTTAGAAGAAAAACACACTACTTTTTTAAAGTTTAATATACTTCTTAAAAATATCCCGAAATTAAGTCAGGGATTTCTCAGTTAGTTATTTAGAATGACTGTTTTTGAAAAAGTCAATACAAATTAAAAGTGTTCATTATGCTATAATAATAATAATAATAATAATAATAATAATAATAATAATAATAATAATAATAATAATAATAATAATAATAATAATAATAATAATAATAATAATAATAATAATAATAATAATAATAATAATAATATGATTTTGAATAAATTAGTTTAATAACGTGCGGTTGCTAAGAAGGCTTGTGAGTAGCTGTTATAAAAATGTCCCTGACATCTTTTTTATATTGCTGCAAAACTGGATTCATTCAAGTTTCTCAGCAAAAAACCCTTTTAGATGGTTGCTTTCATCAGAATCACTCCTGTGAAATTCTGTCAGTTATTATAACTTCTTTGATGTGAGAGGAATGCTGTTTCTCACAATCCAGAGGAATACAAATACAAATATATATAATTATATATGTTCATATACACACACCTGTATACCTACTTATATACAGCCGCGGAAACAATGAAGAGACCACTTCAGTATTTTCAGTTTCTCTTGTTTTATTAACTTATAGGTTTGTCTTTGAGTTCAATTAAAACTTGTATTTTTATTGTATTCTATAAACTACTGGCAATTGTTCTCTGTGTTGGAATTCAACACACACTGGAATGGTTGCCATGCATGTAGAGATAAAGATTTAAGAAGCATTTGGAGAGGTCTCTCAATTTTTTACGGAGCTGTATATAGACATACAAAACATAGACACTGAATACATGTGCACACATTGTGAGGCATAAATAAGAGGCACAATATTCAATATATACAAAATAACAGTCATTTCAAAACTTAGCACCATAAGGAATAGTAGTGTTTTTCTATTGTCCGGGAGCAACAGGACGCAGTGAGTCTGGAGAGTTTTTGCACCACCTTGGATCCACAGTAACGGGTCTTAGGAGATCCCTGGTCTGATTCAGACTTTCAGAAAGCTGGATTGCAGAAAGATATTGTGGGAAAGTTGAACCGTCTTCATAGAGCAGGCCTCAGTTGTTGTTTTGGTGCGGTTTTCCTTTGGTCTCCATCCATGTTTTTCCACAGGATTTGATTGAACTACAGATTTAGCTCATCGGCATCTTCTCAGAAACTTTTGGATGTACTCTCAAAACAAAATCTAATATCCAGAATGTACTTCACTATACACTCCTTATACAATACTGTTAGCATGTTATGTTAGGAAGTTAATGAGGTCATAAAGCCCTCTTTAATATGTATTTGCTAATGCTGTAAACTACTGTTGTAATCAAGACCACCTTAACCGAGACCAAGTCATGACTAAGACCAGAGTGTAACAAGACCAGGAGTTTAAGAGGTCGAGGTCAAGACCAAGAGTACAACCACACTACTGTAAACAATGTACTTCTTCATATTTCAACATTTGAACACATCTTGATAACGGTGTAGCTTTGTCCCACACTCATTATTACTTCATAAGACTTAAACGCACCATGGTGCCCGATATGGAACCTGGCGCTGCTAACAGCTAACGCCTACTTCCTCTCCTGCAGATTCAAACACAGGTGTGTTGGTCACAATGTAGAATGATCAGGATAGAATAGGATGCCTCCCTTTGATATTGAGTTGACTTCATCACAAGATGTTTTACCATGTTCCCCGGGCAACTGGGCCCCGTTAGCCTCAATCATCCACTCTTGTGACATCCCTACTCTGAGGCAGATTACAAAAAGACTGTCTCTCTTTTTGTATTTGGCTTGTTTCCACTTTCTTTCCCACCAGATTTGAATGCACCACAGACTCAAAACATGCTTCACCAAATCCAAGAATCTGCGTTTTGGACTGCAGGCGAGCCGTGTCTCTTCAGGGTCGCAGGTCCTCAGGGGGGCAGGTTTTAGGGTTGGCGCACACCTGGATCCGCTCACAAAGCTCCTCCTCCTCCGGGCTCATAGGGATCTGAATCACCCAATCAGGTCTCTGCAACAAGGGGGGGCATTTAGTTTTACTCACTTAAGACGCTGAAAGATTCACAATAACAATGAGTTCACTGTTTTGAGAATTCAAAATCTACCTACCTACCTACCTACCTACCTACCTACCTACCTACCCACCCAGATAGACAGACATAACAAACAGAACATTTTTGGTTTTATTTTAATATTAAAAACACATACGGAAATTAACTGACAAATACATGTGTTAAAAGTGAAACATATGATTTATTTTTATTTATATTTCAATATTGATTTATTCATTGATTTATTCTCTTTTATTTCCGCATTTTTTAGAATTATTACCTTTTGTCTCCATACCGGGTGATTCTCATTTGCATATTTTGAATGTGTTTGAAGGTGACTGACCAGTGTGTGTGGCAGAGGCTCTTTACGGAAAAACGTTTTGCAGCGATCCGGACGGCAGTGAGCGACGCACCAGAAGACCGCGAGCAGGAAGCCGGCCGTGAAGACGACGCTCAGTGACACCGCCGTCGGCTTCCTCCAGGGGGCGTCTGGACCTGCATAGAGACCGTCTGATTACCCCTTACATCCTGTTTGAATATAATACTGCAACACCGCCTTCGGCTTTATTTAGTTTTTCATTTGGAAAGAAAGTCGAACAAGAAGACACTTTTAAAGCATGGACCTGTGATGGAGACGCAGTGTTTGTCGGTGCTGTCGCTCCGGAGCTGATCCTGCAGGACGGTCTGAGCCCGGACGCAGTACAGCGCCTCCTGCAGGCCAGACACCGACAGCAAGCGCTGCTCCGCCGGCATCCAGTGCACCACAGCCTGGTGAGGGGGGGGAATCGTATTAGACAAATAAGTGAAAGAAGAAATTATAAATACTGTCAACTTATTTTTGGATCCTTTTTTTGTAACAAATACACTTCTTAAATGCAGAAATAATAAATAATCAAAATCAAAATAATTTGAAAAGCTCCAACTTATATTTTTCTACTGTTTTCTGCAACAAATGAACTTTTTTCAATACAACAGACCTTTACACTTTACTCTTACTAAACTTGTGCTATTAGGGAACTTTTAGTGTGATGACCTCTGACCTCGTGGTCTCTCCTCCACACCGTCACCTGGACGGCGGCGTTGAGAGGAAGCTTCCTGAACGACACCTCAAGAGAGTCACCGACCGCCGTCACCGACATCTCCGGAGCCGTCAGGACCGCTGCCGGGACAAACACTCAGGGGTTTACTCAGAAAAATGACACTGTATTTTTGTTGATTCAAGAGTTAAATTTACAGTAAAATAATCAGGATTACAGGATTATAGTTGCACATTTACCAGATAGAAAGATGAAATGAATGAGAAAGAAAGTTAAGTTAAATCATTCAAATGTATTTATTCTACATTATGAGAAGAAAAGTTTTTGCTAACTTTGCAAAAAGGAAATGCTTGTTTTAGTTTTTTCCGATGTGAGAAATGAGATTTTGTGCAGGGATTAGAAAGAGCCTCACTGTCTCTGCGGTTGAACGGCAGTCCGAGCTCGGTCCAGGCCGAGGTGGCGGCGCCGCAACACGCTCGAACCCGCAGGCTGTAGTTGGAGTCGGAGCCGAGGTCAAAGGTCAGGTCACAGCGAGGGTCAGAGGTCAGTTGACACTCGGGGGCGTCGACCCAGCTGCCGTTCAGCACCGACAACTCGAACTCTCTGAGGGCGACAGAAAGTACGTGATGACGGTACAGCCACTGATATACAGCATAGACCCTCTGCAGGGCATTAGAGAGGCCTTATCCCTCTTATTGGGGTTCCTGCAGTTCTATCGGTGTTAGTGCATGTAAATGGTCCACAAAGGATAACATCCATGTGTTTCCTCCAGAGGAAAGAGAGCGTGTATCCGCCCTCGGATCAGCGCCAAACTTTAATAAGTTCTTCCTCTGCGAATGCTTCGCCCGCCCTACCGGCTTCATGCCTGTCAGGCCAGCAGTTTGTCTTCTGTTGTCATGACCTAAACATGACTCTGAAAGGTGCAGCCTACCTGTTAGGTGGCATTTATCAAAGTACTGACAGATTTATGTTATCCTGCTCCCGCTGCAGGGATTCTGCAAACACACAGAACCCCTTACTGTAAGTTAAGGTATTTCAAAACTGTCAGAATGTCCCCGATGGTGCCGATGGTGCCGATACAGAACAGAATGCTGCTTTCAACACGTTTGCGGTCCTTTTTGGTTTGGTAATAAATACTGGGTAAAAATATGTCTTGCTCTTAATTTCTGCTCTTTGAAGTTATTGGATTTGTCTCAGTAGCTACTTTTGATCTTTTTGAAGCTGGTTGGCGTCTTGTTGAGGTGTTTTTGGTGCTGTGTTGTTCTTCTGTGTATCTTTGTAACTTTTTGAAGTCGTTTCGCTTCTTCTGAGGTCATTTTGAGTCTATTTCTATTCATTTTGCAATCCGTATTAGTTCACTTGTGTGTCTTTGTAGTATTTTAGTGTCTCATTGAGGTCTTTTATGTCCTGTGAAGTATTTCTGTCTCTTCTAGTTGTGTTTTTGTGTTCCTTAGTAGTTGTATATGTGCTTTTGTAGTTCATTTTGTTTAATTTTGCAGTCATTTTGTGTCTTTCTTTGGTTGCTTGTGTCTCTTTATAGTTAACGATACCTGCATCAGATTTGAGAAGCTCTGAACTCTGGTCACTTCTTCAACAGAGGCGTGTTTTAAAACTTCCAACCAGCCACAGGAATGTTCCTGAGAATGAATTAAAACCTCTCCTCTGTGACTGATGGCGAACATGACGCAGTGTTTACAGTATCAGCGCAGGTTAATGTGAAACAGACATACCTGCTGACTATAACTATTAGGACAGGTGTGTCATTAATTATTTTAATTACTCAATGGGCGACAAATATGAGCTTTAGAAAAACCTGCTGGATCTGTTTCCCTCATATTCAGCCGCAGGTATCAAGTGCATATTTCACATATTTAAAAGTCGAACTATACCTGAGCAAACTCGTCTTAAACAAATCACATCTCAGTTTAAAAAGCTGTAAGCAAAGGAGGCCGAATTAAACCCAGAAAATATCATTCACATTACAAACACTCCCTGTGTGTGTGTGTGTGTGTGTGTGTGTGTGTGTGTGTGTGCGTGCGCGCGCGTGTGTGTTAATTTAAAAGTGATCAGAGATGACTCACCCCTGAAACTGGACGCTGTACTGGACTGCAGTGCTGCACGCTGCCTGCAGGGGGCGCCACTTCAGGACGTGCCTCATGTCAACAGACTCCATGAAGACTCTGCTGGGAGCCGGCAGCGTGAACACACCTGCAGGCAGAGGGTCTCTCATTGCAGCATTTCACTTCATGATTTTATTTCATGTTATTTTAATATTCATTATTTTTATTCCATAAGATTTTAAATATGACTCTTATTTTAACATTTTCATATATTTTCCCTTTGATTCATTCTTGTTATTATTGTAATTTAAACAGTTTGAACATGTTCTTATATAGTGTACACTTTCACTTGTTGTGTTTATCCAAATGTTTCTATTAATTATATTTCATTAAAGCATTTCTAACTCTGATTTTAAAAAACAGGGAAAAGCTGCACATTTGATTTCATTCATGGATCAACTCAGATTCACGCTGTGATGTGCGTGTGTGTTTTCACAGAGAAGAGAAGAACAGAAAGACCTCTCTCATATATTCTATATCAGGTGTTAAAGCGGCAGCAGAACGAGAGTAAACACAGGACCGATAAAGAGAGTAACCACGCTGTGAACACAAAGAACAACAAGGGGAACAGTGATCAGCTGAACTCACATTCAGTAACGTACAGCAGGACCATCAGCAGCAGACTCATGACCGGAGGGTAAGGGTCTCCAGAAGCAGGAGTTCAGGTCCAGCATGGCCAGAACCTGGTCTGCCGGAGAACTGAGCCGCTAATCCACATCATGCTGCTTTCTGGGTCCAGGATCCTGTCGGTCTAAACCCAGCCTCTGAACAAACAGCAGGTTTAACCCGGGGGAGTGAAGGAGCTGCTCTGAGACGAGTCCGGGTGCTGAGGCTGCACAACCGGTCCGACCTGACACACACACCTGAGAATCACACACCTGAGAAACACACACCTGAGATACACACAGGCACACACACCTGAGAAACACACAGGCACACACACCTGAGAAACACACACCTGAAATACACACAGGCACACACACCTGAAAAACACACGCAAGATACACACAGACAGACAGACAGACAGACAGACACACACACACTCACACACACACACACACACATACACACACACCTGAGAAACACACACCTGAAATACACACACACACACACACACCTGAGAAACACACACCTGAAATACACACAGGCACACACACCTGAAAAACACACGCAAGATACACACAGACAGACAGACAGACAGACAGACAGACAGACAGACAGACAGACACACACACACACACACACACACACACACACACACACACACACACACACACCTGACACACACACACACAGACACCTGAGATACGCACACGTTCACACAGGGACATCTCTAATCAGTTGACCAATCACAACAGAGACAGCCTGCTAACCAATCAGAGCAGTGCATCAGCAGGCCCTCTTTAGCGGGCCCTGTTCATTTGAACATGTGTCCACCCCCACCCCCCCAGAGGGGATCTGGAGAGCAGTCTGGTGATGAAGGTGTCGGACTTTAGACTCTCATCGTGTCCAATCATTAACCTCCAGACCCCATAAAGACATAAAACTCACTCAGGCTTCAGAACGCTCAGACAACACCTCCCAACATACACCCCGTACACGCGTGTCCAACATACACCCCACACAACATGTTCACTCCCATTCATGGTCATTGCGTGTCTTTGTTGTTGTTGTTGTGTCTCTGGGCAGTGTTTCTGTTTGTCTGTGTGTCGTTGTTCTGTGTGTTCTGTGTGTCGTTGTGTGTTCTGTGTGTCGTTGTGTGTCGTTCTGTGTGTCGTTGTGTGTTCTGTGTGTCGTTGTGTGTTCTGTGTGTTCTGTGTGTCGTTGTGTGTTCTGTGTGTAGTTGTGTGTTTTGTGTGTTCTGTGTGTCGTTGTGTGTTCTGTGTGGTTGTGTGTTTTTGTGTGTTCTGTGTGTCGTTGTGTGTTTTGTGTGTTCTGTGTGTTGTTGTGTGTTCTGTGTGTTCTGTGTGTCGTTGTGTGTTTTGTGTGTTCTGTGTGTTGTTGTGTGTTCTGTGTGTTCTGTGTCGTTGTGTGTTTTTGTGTCTGTTTTTCCCGTTTATCTACGGTTTTTTGTACCTTTGTAGTCATTTTGCATCTTTGTTGGTCAACATGTGTCTCACTGTGGTAGTTTTTGTGTCTCCTTTATGTTTAAGTGTATTTGTGTGTAGTTGTGTGTCTGTGTAGTTGTGTGTCTGCGATGGATCATTTTGTATCTTTTATGTCACTCTTTGGTCATTCTTTCACTTGTAGTCTCTTTTTGAACCGTTGTAGTTTTTCTTAAACCTTTTGGTCAACATGTGTCTCACTGTGGCTGGTTTTGTGTCTCCTTTGTTGTGTTAGTGTGTCTTTCTAGTGTTGTCCCTCTGTTGGATCCTCTGGTCTTGTTTTTGCTCATTCTTTGTGTCTTTGTAGTGGGTTTAGCTCTTTCTGTTGTCTTGTCTTGCAGGTCGTCTCAGGTCATTGGGGGTCTCGTTTGTTTTTCTTGCTCTAAGATGGTGTGTGTCTTCAGAGTCAAATGGCGTTTTTATTGTACTTTTGTGTGTCTTTGTAAAGTTGTTGTGTCTCTCTTGTCCTGAGGGTCGCTGATGTCAGTGAGGCCCATTCATTAATCCACGATAAATGGAGGGTAAAAGACTTAAAGATATCACAGTTTCCACAGCACACCTGTTTATAGCCCAGTTTCAGCCTTACAGGTGCTCTGATGTTGGTTTCACTCACCACCCAATATGAGGTCAGACCTGGACTTCCTTATTTGGACATAAAGATGTTTATTATCCATCCACTTCCTGCTGCAGACTTCTCCTCTTCTCAGTGCTCAAATAGAGAGATACCTATGAGAGTCTATGTTTTCTTTTAGCTCTTTTGAATCTCAGTAGCTTTATTTACCTACTTATGTATGACTGACTAACACTGCTCCAACAAGTCTTTACAGCAACCACTTTAAGCATAAACTAACCCCTTTGCAGTTTCACATCAGAATGCATTTGTTCTGCCAGGTTTGTTTCTTCATGTTTCTGTGTGAAAAGCAGAACTGTGTTTCTGCAGGTGATCTGAGTCGTGGCTGAAGACTTCATCACCATCCTCATAATCAATACTGAGCGGGAGGCGGGGGGAACTACAGGGAGCGGCACCTTTATGGCCCCCAGAGAGGGTAAAGTACTAGGTTAGAGATACAGACGTCACATTAACAGCAGGAGAACAGACTGACTTCGCCCTCTCCGGCTTTACCACCAAACCAAGGCCCTGCCACTGTTGAAGGCTTTTCTTGAGATTACTCTTTGGATTTCTCTTCTTTGCCACGATGTCGACGGCTGTGGAAGCGACCGGGTTCATCATGTGCATGATCAGCTGGCTGATCACCGGCTCCGCGCTGGCCAACGACTACTGGAAGATCTCCACGGTGTCTGGCAGCGTCATCATCTCTCAGAGGCAGTTCGAGAACCTGTGGCATGCCTGCGCCGAAAACAGCGCCGGCATCGCCGAGTGTCGAGACTTCGAGTCGCTGCTCGCCCTCCCCGGTAAGACCAGGACACTGACCCTTTACGTTCTATTAAATGGGGAACATAAGATCAGATAAGATTGACCTCTATTGATCCCCATACCAATGAAACCTACCAAAAATATTTACACCTTGGAAAGCGTCCCAACACCAACAAGGGAAACTCTTTCGAGGGAAAGGTAGCGTTATGAAACACAGGAGAGCTGCTGACCCTGCTAACCCTGTTTGTGTCCAAGTGTGTCGAGAGGGCTCGCTTCCAGGTTCCAACAGATCAGAGTCTTTCATATAGAGGTTGGGAACTGCTCTTGGTAAAAGATGTATCAAACAAAACCAGATATAAGGACTGAAAAGACAAAGATGATTCAATAACGGTGTTTCTACGCCTCAATTTAAGCATTGAATTGAATGAGAGGTATTCGGCCTCTAAGGCAGGAGGGACGGCTCAATATCCTGTCCTCCTGCCGGAGTTTGAATCATCCGTCACTTTTTAAAACGATTTGTTCAAACACACACATTGGGAAATGAAATTGTCTGCAAGTGTGTTTAATGAAAACACGAAGAAAATGCTAACTTAGTAAAAACCTGTCATAAATTCAATGAATCGATAACTCTTTGTTAACTTCGATTTTTTTCTGTGAGAAAAAACGACTGATTAAATTATTCAAGTTCAGCTCGTCTGGATACATGGGGTCATAAGGCTGTTGAATGAAGTCAATAATCTCCAAGTTTCAGGTTCTGACTGAAAAACAACAGTTAAAAATCGAATGATTCAGCTTGTTGATCAGAGGAGCTTCAAAATCTGATTTTCTGCATATTTTAAAAACCATTGATACAGAACTATAGGCCAGCATTCCATGTGGCACCACCTCAGAAACCTCGTCCAAAGGTTGGTGGATTTATAGCGGCAAGTTTCCCGCCTAAAACGGAACAAAGTTACTGGGTAAATAGTTTATACAAAGACAAAACAAGGAAGACTTTAAACATAGCTCGCTTAATTTGAATATTGGATAAGTCACAGCAGGTGTTTCTCCCGTCGTGATGCTTCGGCAGGGGTATCGTTTGGGCGCCATTTTGAGTTTCATCCTCCTCGGGCGAGAAGATGGAGGGAAACTCGATGTTGATGTTTTACATTCGCTTTCCTTTCGCTTCGGTCTGGTTAAACTTATTAAGCTTTGATATGAATTTAAGACCAAACATTTTAGAGTCCCAAAAACAAAGACTATACATTTACAAAAACATGAAAAACAATTAGAAATAAATTAAAATAATACAATAAAAACTGTAAGTGAAAATATGGAAATGTAGAGAAAAAACAAAACCAAATATAAAATAATAATTTCCATTTATTTTTAAGTGGCGTTTAAATAACCTTTTTTATTCATGTTCGTTATTCGTTATGATATCATGGAATTGAACGATGTTGAATCCCTGTATTGTTCCTTATTAATTAACTTAGTTCACAGGTTGAGTAAATCTATGAGATGTGTTTAAGCTTGTTGCTAAAAAGCCCCCCCAGCGTAGACGTTTCAACACTTTGCTGGACAGTAGGAATCAGTGTTTCTCGTCAGTGAGATTATTACACTGCATGACTCCTGTTTCTCCAGCTCACTGAAACTCTGTGAGGATCGTTAAAAGGTGCGGCAGGTTTTTATGATCATCATCTTGTCAATAAGTTACAGCAGCAGTAACTCTCTGAATCATATAATGTGACTTCCACTTCCTCCTTTCCCTCTCTACTTCAGTATGACGGGGACACACTAAAGGTTAGGGAGCCCTGTTTGTTGTTTACTGGGTTTAATTTGATCCCCATCATCTGATTGGATTTTATGTGACTCCCTCTTCTCCATGAAGAGTGATGCTGAAACTCCATGTCTCCATGCTTTAGTGTCTCTGCTGGGACATGTCTCCATGCTTTAGTGTCTCTCCTGGGACATGTCTCCATGCTTTAATGTCTCTCCTGGGACATGTCTCCATGCTTTAATGTCTCTCCTGGGACATGTCTCCATGCTTTAGTGTCTCTCCTGGGACATGTCTCCATGCTTTAGTGTCTCTCCTGGGACATGTCTCCATGCTTTAGTGTCTCTCCTGGGACATGTCTCCATACTTTAATGTCTCTCCTGGGACATGTCTCCATGCTTTAATGTCTCTCCTGGGACATGTCTCCATGCTTTAGTGTCTCTCCTGGGACATGTCTCCATGCTTTAGTGTCTCTCCTGGGACATGTCTCCATGCTTTGATGTCTCTCCTGGGACATGTCTCCATGCTTCAATGTCTCTCCTGGGACATGTCTTCATGCTTTAGTGTCTCTCCTGGGACATGTCTCCATGCTTTAATGTCTCTCCTGGGACATGTCTTCATGCTTTAGTGTCTCTCCTGGGACATGTCTTCATGCTTTAGTGTCTGTACTGGGACATGTCTCCATGCTTTAGTGTCTGTACTGGGACATGTCTCCATGCTTTAATGTCTCTCCTGGGACATGTCTCCATGCTTTAATGTCTCTCCTGGGACATGTCTCCATGCTTCAATGTCTCTCCTGGGACATGTCTTCATGCTTTAGTGTCTCTCCTGGGACATGTCTCCATGCTTTGATGTCTCTCCTGGGACATGTCTTCATGCTTTAGTGTTCAAAAAGCTCTTCATGTGTCTCATCCTGTCTGTGCTGCAGCTCCTCTTTTCACCCTCTGTCTGGAAACAGAGCCCAGTCTGCTCTGATTGGTTAGCTGGCCGGCTCTGCTGTGATTGGTCAACCAATTAGAGATGTCACACCCTTATGTTTAACCTATTGCAAACAATGTGCTGGAGCTCTAGCCTATAGGAGCGTGGGTGTTCCATAGTGATGTCACTATGATCCGAAAGTACACAAAGGAGACCGATGGAGGCGTTTCTGGCGCTCTGGAGGGATTTAAGCCTCTGCAGACCATTAACATGCACTAAAACCTATAGAACACACTAGCCAAAGGCTTCTTTAAAAACAAATCAGTATGAAGTCAGCTCAAAGGTGCAAATGATTCCTACATGGTCGTTGTAGACAACAAGAAAATAAAAGTCGGTTTAAAATGAGGGTTTAACTTTATCCCTTTTGGTCAATCAACACTTTCTTCTTGTTCATTTCTGAATTTCTTTTCCAAACCCCACATTTCCCTTATAGGACCACATGTATTTTCAACCTGCTTTGGCATAACTGTCTTTTTGATATGGTCATGCCAATACAGCTCCTTTGAATTCGATATATATTTCTTTCTCCGTCTGCAGCTCACATCCAGGCGTGCCGCGCTCTGATGATCATCTCTCTGATGCTCGGACTCGGCGCAATGGTCGTCTCTCTGCTCGGACTCAAGTGCATCAAGATCGGAACGGCCACCGACCAAACCAAGGCCAAGATGGCCGTCATCGGGGGAATCCTGAGCATACTTGGTGGTGAGTTACCGTTAGCAACAACGGGAAAAAGTCTCAACTCAGGGAGTATATAGAAAGCGAAAGCTGCAGTGATGACCGGGTTCTGTAGGCTGACCCTGAAGGCAGCATGGCCCTGGTTCCCACCACAAAAGTCCAATGTGATTTTGGATCATTGCAGAAGATAATCCCTGATATAATCATTTTACAGCTGATATTTGTCATATCATTCTAAATTAAGGCATTTTTACTGTCAGAAGGATGCAGACATAGAAACACAAATCAGAACTCAAGCAGAAACATCTGCAGCAGCTCTTCAACATCTGCAGCATCTAGAGAACATTCAGCAGAGGAAACATGAGCAGTTTACTGAAAGCTGCAGAAACCAAACGCTGCAAGAAGCTCCAACACAACGGAGACCAGGGGACACTAAAGAGAGACGCACACAGCTGGAGACCAGGGGACACTAAAGAGAGATGCACACAGCTGGAGACCAGGGGACACTAAAGAGAGACGCACACAGCTGGAGACCAGGGGACACTAAAGAGAGACGCACACAGCTGGAGACCAGGGGACACTAAAGAGAGACGCACACAGCTGGAGACCAGGGGACACTAAAGAGAGACGCACACAGCTGGAGACCAGGGGACACTAAAGAGAGACACACACAGCTGGAGACCAGGGGACACTAAAGAGAGACGCACACAGCTGGAGACCAGGGGACAATAAAAAGAGAGACGCACACAGCTGGAGACCAGGGGACACTAAAGAGAGACGCACACAGCTGGAGACCAGGGGACACTAAAGAGAGACACACACAGCTGGAGACCAGGGGACAGTAAAGAGAGACGCACACAGCTGGAGACCAGGGGACACTAAAGAGAGACACACACAGCTGGAGACCAGGGGACACTAAAGAGAGACGCACACAGGGGACCAGACTAAAGAGAGACGCACACAGCTGGAGACCAGGGGACACTAAAGAGAGACGCACACAGGGGACAGTAAAGAGAGACGCACACAGCTGGAGACCAGGGGACACTAAAGAGAGACGCACACAGCTGGAGACCAGGGGACACTAAAGAGAGACGCACACAGCTGGAGACCAGGGGACAGTAAAGAGAGACGCACACAGCTGGAGACCAGGGGACAGTAAAGAGAGACGTAAACGTGTTGTTATTGTGTGTTTACAGGTCTGTGCTGCATGATAGCAGCTTCGTGGTACGCCTCCAGAGTCGTGGAGGACTTCCATGATCCGTTCACCGGGGGCGTGAAGTGAGTCCAGAACAAACAGACAGAAACCAAAATATTGAAACGTTATTTATTGAGCATTTTCAAAACTAACTTACAGAGGGCTTTAAAGCCGTGCTGTAAACCAGTGCATGAAGTACAACATGTTTGTGTCTCACCCTGTGTGTGTGTGTGTGTGTGTGTGTGTGTGTGTGTGTGTGTGTGTGTGTGTGTGTGTGTGTGTGCAGGTTTGAGCTGAGCACAGGTCTCTACATGGGGTGGGGAGGGTCGTGTCTCTCCATCCTGGGAGGAGCCTTCCTCTGCTCGGCCTGTAAGAGAGCCTCACCTGCAGGAAAGAAAGGGTAAGCCCCGCCCCCTCACCTAAACTTCTTCCTCTTACTTATTTACCTGTTCATTTATTCACCTATCATTATGTGAGGTCACCTGAACCTCCTCTGATTTTTCATTTGTTTAGTTATTTTATTTTGTGGGATATTTTTAAGAGGTTGATAACAGTTTTGTCTTGTTTTCATAATCTTCATCCATTTCTTTAGGATCTATTAATGACCAGGGATTAAACGATATTTCTCCAGCTGCAGCACGTTACATTTTCAGTCAAATAAAATACATTTCCAAATAGTTTTTGGGAGACTTTCTTTGCAATGATGAGTCCGAAATGTCCGCTTTAAAAAATGTAAAACAAATCTGTGACTTTCTGTGTTTTGCAGCGGCTACTATGGAAACAAGCCTCAGAAAGTCTACACTGCAACAGCCAAATCTGACCCAGATTCAGGCAGAGCATACGTCTAAACACACACACACACACACACACACACACACACACACACACACACACACACACACACACACACACACACACACACACACACACACACACACACACACAGTGTAGTTTGTTTTCTGTCCTAGTGAAGTCTTTGCTTATTTTTCTAGAGTTTTTGAGGTGGAATCTGAAATGGTAAATGTTGGGGAAGATTTGAGGATGATTGTGTGATTCTGTTTAAATGTAATGCTATCTGAATAAAGTTTGTGTTACCTAATAAATGATGTTTCTATAAAGTGCGTACTTCTTTCATGTTGATGAAACATTATTCACAGTACTAAAAAGAATCTGAAGACTCATCAGGGTCGGATATCTCTGTATTTTTCTCTACTGAAAATGAAATCCTGTTGCAGGTAATGTCGAATCAATGATGGCAATTATTATTTATGAATACGATTTAGTAATTCATCATCATCATCATTAGTAATAATACTATTGTAATTATTGTCCTTATTCTTACTACCAGGCAATTCAAATCCTTTACAGAAATGAAAGACATTAAGAGCATTAAGGAATAGTGCAGCAGAAACACATTTTAAAACGAGTCATTAAAAAGCAAAGAGAGTCACATATATGACATACATGAAGAAGAGTTACAGTGCAGTGCTCGATAGAAATAGTTCAATTAAAAGCGGCAAAAGTAAAAGCAAGAGGATCAACTCTGGATCTCCCTCAGTTTACAAACTGCCTCTGACAGAAGAAGACATGGAGGTGGATGGATGCCGGAGGTACAGCTTTGGCTCAGAAAGCACGAGGCAAAATCGCACAATATTGCTTATTGGAGCACCAGGATCTGGAATGTCCACTCTGATCAATGGACTCATCAACTACATAGTTGGTGTAGAGTGGGAGGACAATTTCAGATTCAAGTTAGTTGATGAGGATCAGTCGAGATCTCAAGCTGAAAGCCAGACCTCTGAAGTCACTGTGTACAAAATCAACCACCAAGAGGGCTTTAAAATCCCTTTCTCTCTGACCGTCGTTGATACTCAAGGCTTTGGAAATACAAGAGGAATAGGAAGAGACAACGAGATCACAGAACAAATCAGGAGGCTTTTCACTTCTATGAATGGAGTCAGTGAGATTGATTCTGTGTGTTTTGTCACTCAAGCTTCTCTTGCGTGACTAACAGCCACACAACGATATGTGTTTGATTCTGTGCTCTCCATCTTTGGCAAAGATGTGGCAGAGAATATTCAGATGCTGGTCACCTTTGCAGATGGCAAACAGCCCCCTGTTCTTGAGGCAATAAACAACTCTAGGGTTCCATGTCCCAAAAATAACCTAGGGTTTCCAGTTCACTTTAAATTCAACAACCCAGCGTTGTTTGCAGATTACAGAAGCAGCCGTGAACGGGCCAGTAATGAGGATTCTGAGGAGAATGATGATGACTTTGACGAAATTGAGCTGAGATAATAACATATTTGTTTGGATGTCTTGTTCTCTTTCAGTTTCCTCAGCTATACTTTTTATTCTTTAGCTCCTCACTACCCTACCGGGGTACTTAAGGGGGTTGCATGTGTTACGTAGAAAGATTTGGGACTGCACTTTAATTCCACACATTCTGAAATCATGTCCATAATCCTGGAGTCCCGCCCCTAGAATTATCAAAGCTTATTATAGGCTCAAGCGTCTCAATAACAGCTTGAGTGAGTTAATTAAGATGTTGAAACTGCTAGAAGTGAGTCTCAATATTATTTTTGTTCACAGTAAGTGCAAATGTCCAGCTTAAATGCATTTGTATTAAGTTGTTCTACAGGTGATTTTCAGCTAAGGAGCAGTTGGGTTGAATACAAAGGGATTAACAAGGACAAATACAGATGAATCGCAGATGAGTGGGGGTCCTTATAGAGCGAGGTAGCATCAGGCCTGTCTCTTAATGACATTACTGGCAAATGTATCTAACCAACCTGTTCTGAAAGTACGGCAATTCATTAAATGTAAATTAAAGAGGCGCATTTATTTTATTACATGTGTTTTTAAGGATTTAGAACTTTAAATAAAAGAAGCTCAAAGTGCCGCCCAACTCAGGAGACCAGCCATGTAGTTTCTGCACATGCATACTGTGTGTGTGTGTGTGTGTGTGTGTGTGTCTGCTGTAATCTCCTGTGTAATAATGATGATTAATCCGTGTGTGTTTACCTGCTGACCGACAGAAAGGAGGATTAATCTATCTATAGATCTCCTCACGTCAACCTTCAGTCTCCGTCTTCCTGTCTGTAATAAATATGAATATAATAAATCCAGATATGATAAGACTGTTTTTAGGATAAGACATGATAAAGTAAAAATACCTTTTTCAAATAAGGTCCCAAGGTGTTAGAAGACAGACAAAAACAGCAGCAAATCCAAAAGATACGCCACCACAGTTTAGGATGGATCCAGAACACACCCTCAAGAAAAACAAAATCCACTCCATGTGCATATTTGTTTTTTCTATATTGTTTGCTTTGTTTATTTTGCAGTGTTCTCCTTTGTTATTTAACATTTCTGGGTACAAGTTATCTTTAATCACGTCAGGCCATTTGTGAGAGGGGTTAGTGACACCTGTAAAGGTGAGAATGTCAACGTTTCTTTAGGGCCATACAATGCAGTCAGGAGCTGGCCTGACGTGCCTTAGTCATAAATGTAATTTAGTTGAGTGTTTTCCATCTCCACCTCTCTAATCTGCCTCTGTGCTGACTGAGAGGAAAACAGGCTTCAATGTGTGTCTGTGACTTGAGGAGGCGGGTCTCACCTCACAGCCAGGTCTCCTGATTGGCGGAAGAGGGGTGATTGACAGCTGGTGTTTACATATAGACCCCTGCTGATCCAGCAACACTCACCTTGCTCTGCTACAACTCAGGTGAGTCTCTCTAATTACAATAAAACTATTTGACATATTTTGAGTTTATAAGTCCTGAACATTTGAGATGAGAATGTACAAAGAATTCTTTTGTCTTGATTTATTTTTTACAGTGAATATAATCGCTATAGTGACTGAAAACGGTGAAGAGTAATTATTAAAATAAGTATTTATCCACGCTGAGGATCTAAGCGCTCATTTGCTATGATAAACACAAAGACATGTATGTTGTCAACATAATAACAACAATAATAACAGCACGTTTACCCTCAACACGCCTTCACATTATATGCATCACTATTTATCATGCCTGAATGTGTTGGCTGAGGTGCTTGTTATTGTCTTGGACTTTGAATAACAACCTTTAATATTGTGTTCATGATCTGATGTTTGTTAACGACGTCCCACTGGGATCACTGGCAATCCTGGGAGATTTACTGATGAACTTTCTAGAATAAACACGGAATGTGAAAGCACTGATCAGAAGATTAGTTCTGGACTTGTAAAATATTTCCAGCTGCACTATTCACTTTGTTTCTGTTTGTCCTGAGTATATTGTGTGTTGCAATGGAAGGCCTACGCTGCATCTAGTGAGCCCAATAAAGCTCGGAATAAAACTCTAATTCAGAAAATACTTTTACATATCCTGAGAAAATAATTCAAACTCCGTAGGGACGTTTGTGTTAGCAGTTTGAAAATGAGACGTGCAGTTTCCATCGAACTATGGATGATTGTGTATTACATTACACTTGGTGCATGTATTCTGGAAAGTGGTGGAAGAATAATGCAGATATGTATCTGTTAAAACTCAGTTACAAGTTAAAGTCCTTCTGTCTGGATCCGTCTGTGTTGTATTTCTGTCACGGTTGGAGAGCAGAGTACGTAGGACCCAAATGCAGAACACAGTTTATATCGGAGTCCTTGAATAAAGGTCCAAACATCATCCAGGATCTGACAACAACTGAACTCAAACCGAACTTAAATACCAGCAGGACTAATCACAAAGACAAGACACAGGTGGGCAGGGAGGAACACCACTGAGCGCCAGGTGAACACAATCAGTAATCCAACAGGAGGGACACAGGAAGCAACCATAGACAAAGACGGGGTCAACACCTTTTCAAAATAAGACAGGAACACGGACAGACTCCAAAATAAAGCTCGGACAGATTGGGATTCCTGCAAAAACATGTTAAATATAACAGCAGGAGAGAGACTTGTATCGAAGAGTGAATACAGTCTAATATAAATGTAAATAATCGTAGGACAAATATCGTGGCAAGTTGGATTTTCTCATGCAGAATTCATACATTCAGAAGTTTAACAATGAAGACTAATTCTGGTTTTCAATGATCTTAAATCGTGTGGAATGACTGCTGATTGTGGGGGTGTCTCCATCTGATACCAAACCACTCTGGCGTGTAGTTTAAAGTACGTTATGGTCAACCTCCTGACTTTATCTCAGTCCTTTTGCTGCATTGCTCCAGGCCTGTGACTAAATGACTGAATATGTACCTTTTTAATAAAGACTGACTACATGCTTGTCTCCTTCTTTTCCTCAGGCATCACTCACCCTCCGCCCTCCATCAGCTCCAACATGAGCCCAAAAAATGTGGTTTTCAAGAAGATTTGCAATGACAAGTCGGTCAGTGAAACATCTGAACTGTGTACATGTAATAATCTGAATCAGGTTTGGCAAAGTAGTTTTCACCTAACGGAATTTGGGTTGCATAAAAACTGAGTGAGATTAAAGCAGGTACCGTATTCCAAGAAAACTTGGAACAGTAAAAGTGATGAAAGCACAGCGCACTTCATGGTAGTCATAGTCAGCCACAGAGAGACAGACACTTTCTGGTTAAAAGGGCTATTTCTGATCCTGAAATCTCAAAAAATGGATTCAGCTTCCTCAATAACCCCCAAAACCACAACAAAACGGTCCCTATCGGCCAAACTACTTTTCAACCATGGTCTGGATACATGCTGTAATGCTAATGATGCTAACGAAGCAACTCATGATGCCGTGATAAAACGTGGCCACAGAGATTTGAAGCTTCAGTCAAAAACCTGAACAGAATTTAAGACGCTCAGCTCTAAATGTGGTCCTCCTTCAGGTCGCAGTCTACATGGGGAGAAGAGACTTTGTGGACCATGTGGATTCTGTGGATCCAGTGGGTGAGTTTCTCAATAAGAACAACAGTCACACCTTTAGCTGTCGTCAGGTTAAATCTGCCACTAATAAAACTAGTGTCAGTGTCAGGTCACCCTTTATTAAAACCCCTTCCACTCAGTGTCTGATCACTGTAAGGAATCTGATTCAGTTGATGCAGATAGTCTGGAACCACAGTGGGCTCCAATTGCATTTTTCACATTCCCTCATTGTTGAACTGACGCTCACGTGTTTATTACAAGCAGCGATACTTTGTCCGACAAATATTATCTTAGTACATGTTTTTGAATCTGTTTCCTCTCATTTGTTCCTGTCTCTCAACATTTAACATCTAGTATGAAATGACTGAACCTGAAAAAATGCAAACGTTTGTTTCAGTGGAGTTTTTTTAATATCTGTTCTCGTTAATGAAAACAGCATGTCTGCATTTTGTGTAACGCTCAGACGGTCCTCAGCAGCAGAAACAGTGAATGCAGTCACGGTGTGGGATACATTTGGATTATCCATGTTACTGAAAGGATTATAAACAGCTTCAAAACACTGTTCAATCCGACTCACCTCATGACCTGTTTCCTACCACCAGATGGCGTCATCCTCATAGACCATCAGGCTCTGCAGGGCAGGAAAGGTTGGTACCCAAACACACCAGTAACACAGGAAGTAGGTCCTCTGGTACTTCTACTTTACTCAAGTACAAGATCTGAGTACTTCTACTTTACTCAAGTACAAGATCTGAGTACTTCTACTTTACTCAAGTACAAGACCTGAGTACTTCTACTTTTACTCAAGTACAAGATCTGAGTACTTCTACTTTACTCAAGTACAAGATCTGAGTACTTCTACTTTACTCAAGTACAAGATCTGAGTACTTCTACTTTACTCAAGTACAAGATCTGAGTACTTCTACTTTACTCAAGTACAAGATCTGAGTACTTCTACTTTTACTCAAGTACAAGATCTGAGTACTTCTACTTTACTCAAGTACAAGACCTGAGTACTTCTACTTTTACTCAAGTACAAGATCTGAGTACTTCTACTTTACTCAAGTACAAGATCTGAGTACTTCTACTTTACTCAAGTACAAGACCTGAGTACTTCTACTTTTACTCAAGTACAAGACCTGAGTACTTCTACTTTACTCAAGTACAAGCTCTGAGTACTTCTACTTTACTCAAGTACAAGCTCTGAGTACTTCTCTGTCGGTTCCTCCTCTGCCCTCAGTGTTCGTCTCCCTGTGCTGCACCTTTCGATACGGCAGGGATGATATGAACGTCATGGGGGTGGCTTTCCGCCGGGAGCTGCACCTGTCCAGCCGGCAGGTTTACCCCCCGCTGCAGGACCGGGAGAGCTCCATCCACAGCCGGACGCAGGCCAAACTGCTGCGCAAGCTGGGAGACAACGCATACCCCTTCTTCTTTGAGGTACGGTGTGGAAGAAAACTCAAGAGAAATTAGGTTTTGTGTGGAGGAGGTCAAACAGACATGTCAAAAAAGGAAAGTCAGACTTGTAATACAACAGAATAAGGTTTGCTTAAAATGTGACACCTGATTACCTACACTGTTCGTTATGTACTCATATCGACTTTGGTGTTTCCTCTTCTCAGTTCCCGGACAACCTGCCTTGCTCGGTGGCTCTGCAGCCAGGGCCAAACGATTCAGGAAAGGTAAGACCCCACCGGGGAATCGAACCTTCACTGATCAAGTGAACAAATGACGGGGGTGCGTTGACGCCTGGTTCTCTTCTTCTGCAGCAATGTGCCGTGGAGTTTGAGATCAAAGCCTTCAGCGTTGAGAACCTGGACACTAAACCCCGCAAACGGTAGGCCTCCTGTGTGCCTCTGTTTATTTAAAGCACTGACAGACAACATGATGATGTTCCCTTTAAACCTCCATGCGCTATCTTAGAGATGGACTCTTCTTTATTCCTTCTCTTGACAATCATTATAATTCATTAACACGCAATTAAAGCCACCAGACTCCCTCAACAGGAACCTTCATTTAACCTTGATGAGTTTGGTAAAACACACTCCATTCAAACAGAGACAGAAGCAGGACCGTATCCTCTCTGGTTCAAACCTGCTTTCTGCTCTTATTTTGATATGAGAAGGATCTAAATCTAACCCGGACTTTTGTTTGTTCTCTCTGTTTGTTCCCCTGCCTTGTCGACAGGAGCACCGTGACGCTGACGATCCGGAAGGTGCAATACGCTCCGGACAGCGAGGAGCCGGCGCCATCTGCGGAAATCAGCAGGGAGTTCGTCATGTCGGACAAACCGCTGCACGTCAAGGCCAGCCTGGACAAAGAGGTGGCTACACATTTATTATTATCTTCAGCTGCACGGACAAAACAGCATTCAGCGGTAGTTTTCTAAACCCAGGGGCTTCGTTAGATACAGCGGTGCGGCTGTGATTCATTAATCAGGTCATATCATAAGTCTCTCAGAACAAGGGGAATATACCTGCAGGTCCCTTCTTGTTCTGGGATTGTTTCTTGTAAGTTGTTTTAGATAAACGTCAGCTAGAAGAAATGTAATTTAACATGAAGGTTATTTATTCCTGCAGATTTTGAACATGTTGGTTTTCACAAGGAACCTGCTTTGGTTTATTGGAGCATATAAGACTAACGTGGAAGACTATCAGCAAAAGGATTCTTATTTAATAATAGCATTCAACAACACATACAATCACAAAGGCAACCATGCCAGGGTTAGGGTCAGGGTTAGGGTTAGGGTCAGGGTTAGGGTTAGGGTCAGGGTTAGGGTCAGGGTTAGGGTCAGGGTTAGGGTCAGGAAACACTGGCAAAGTCCCAATTCCGTTCGCCTGCATGACACAGGGGAGTGAGAAGAGAGGCAATGTCTACGACGACTAGAAGAAAACTAATGTCCACATATGAAATGATACATCACCTGCTGTCAGTAAATATGAAGAGATCCAGGTGCCGGGTGTTTGTTGTGTGGAGGAAATCATGCTAAAGTAGGGTTTAAAATGAGAAACGTCTATGAAGGAGGTGCAGAGGTTCACAGTATTAAATAACTAAATGAAAAAGGAAGGATTTCATGAAGTGTATATACAGATATCATATTGGTATTTGTTCACTCTGCGTTTTGTTTCCAGATGTATTACCACGGCCAGGCTGTCAAAGTGAACGTCAGCATCACAAATGACTCGAGCAAACACATCAAGAGCATCGTCGTCTCCGGTAACCATGACGGGAGGGGCGTTCAAGCTCCCTCTGTAATACGGAGCTCTAGTAAAGTCACATATCTACTTGTCTGACCCGTCTGATGATGTCTATTTCTTCCCCTCAGTGGATCAGATCTCCACCGTGGTGTTGTACTCCAACGACAGCTACGTCAAATGTGTGGCCCTCGAGGAGCCTGGGTAATGCACAGCTCACTTTCACTGAGAACACATTATTACACACTGGATCAGTTTGTGCTTAGGAGGTAAACTGAGCTTCAGATTCAAAGGTTTTATTGTCGAATGCACAATCTAAAGTCTCCTTCAGTTGTGCATAAATATACTCTCATTAAATATAGCTATAAAGTAGTGTCAACATGGTGCAAGTTGGAGTGCAGGATTAAGGGAGCTGTAAATCAACGATTGAACTGAATGTCAAATAAATCCTGAACAGTGGACTTTAGCCATGTAGAAATGTAAGCCTTCATCATAAAAACAAGGAAATATTTCATCCATTCTGGAGTCACAATGATGAAGACTCTTAAAATATGAAGAAATAAAGAGAAACACAGATGGAGGTTTGTGCTTTGTTTATTGTGAATGACCTTCTTAAGCCCAAAGGTCACAAATGTTACCCATGTTTTTATGCTGAGTGTGTCCTAGCTACTAGAAGATGATCATTTTAAGAGACTGTACAAGGGTCATCGTGCAGGGTGTTATAAAGCCATCCACATCGCGCTGTACTGCAGGGTTATTTCCATTAAGAAATCATCCCTGAAGTCATCCACAGATATCGAGGATTATGTCCTCAGCAACGAATCAAAACCCTTTGCTCGTAGGGCAAGGTTATTTATAAAGCAGCAAGAAGAAGTGCCCAAGAAACACTTTAAAAAGGACATTAGAATCAATTCTATGTACTGTACAGCTCAAATCTCAGGGGCTGAGGAACAAGCTACAGGAGAAACCGGAGGCTCGACTCACCGACTCACTGTACAGCTAGAATAGATCAGACAGTTTTACAGCTTCATTAACCACACCTACTAATCAGAAGCTCTCGAGTCCATGCAAGTTTACCACCAGGCCAGAATCCACCTGGACCAGGTCTTACCTCTCCTAGAGAACCAGGTTCTGTTTTAAGGCAGACGCAAAACGATCCATGTGAATCCAAGCCTGGCGGTGCAGGTCTTACATAGACTCAATAGCTTCTGGTAGGTCAATCAGGTCTCATTAAAAATAGGCCCACCGACACAACACTGGGAAACACAATCCTCTATTTGAACTACCCCAAACTCAGGGTTCCTTTGGTCCAGGACAGCTCTAGTGCAGTTTTAGAAATGAATAAACAGAAACGTCGTCAGCCTTGATTTAAAAAGTACTTCAACTTTGTTCCAAATACGCGGAGCAGAAACACAGAACTCTTCTTCTGCCTGTTCAGTTTTGGGTGTAAGAATCAGACCTCAGCTATTCAACAAACACATTCCTTATCAGACTGGATCTGTGTGATCCACACACTGGTGTTACTGGGGAGTCATCAGCAGCTCTCTGGTTTAGTGACACCTGCAAAGAAACCATCACACGATTCAAATCTACTGGAGTTCCCACTCCTAGCCCCTGAACAGTTGGAAAGCAACGCATTGAATTCCACTCTGAAACAACGACAGATTTTGGTGGAGCTTAACAGCCGCGCCCTGTCAGCGTTATGGCTGTATCATTCAAAACGGACCTCTGGACGAGGCTGAGAACGGAGCAGCCTTTAGCCTGGCGACGGACCTCAGTGAATTTGAATTTGCACTACTACTTCATTAAATGCACTTTTATATTATCCCACCGATTAATCCACTTCCTATTCTGTCCTCCTTTTATGTGTATTTATGTCTTTTATTTTCTATGTGGTTTATGAGGAGTGACTCCTCTCTGGAAAGTTCTATTCAAATAAAGCTTATTATCATTATCATCATTACAGCGTAACCCTAATGAAATATAGCTTTTATTAACTGTGTTTCTCGGAACAGGAGAGCTGATACCTTTAAAGGGAATACGGTGATTTTAATCCTCTATTTATTTAACAGCTTCAGCTACTTTTAACAAAGTCTATCTCTAGAAACCAAAGAGTCTCAAAACAGTCAAACTATTCAAATATTTTACAAAAAGTCCATCAGAACTTTGTTTTACTACAACAGTCAAATACTTGTTATTTAGAAATGTCCCACATTTACACATAATATCTAGAGGCCATTTTTCTGCTTTTGGGTTTTATTTTTAATACTTCAAGTTCGTTTTGCTGGAGATACTTTCGTACTTTTACTTGAGTACGATTTTATATGCAGGACTTTTACTTTCATTTTTGATAATAATGGAGGAAATCATTAACTTCAACCAATTAGTTTTATTTATACCTCGTTTTGTTGCTCTCATCTACCCTAACACAGCTCTGTTGACTTAATGCATTGAATTAAAACCAACGCTTTTTTCAGTCTGTTATCACTCTTACTGAAGCAAAGCTTAAACCACACTTCTGCTGTGTGTGTGTGTGTGTGTGTGTGTGTGTGTGTGTGTGTGTGTGTGTGTGTGTGTGTGTGTGTGTGTGTGTGTGTGTGTGTGTGTGTGTGTGTGTGTGTGTGTGTGTGTGTGTGTGTGTGTGTGTGTGTGTGTGTGTGTGTGTGTGTGTGTTTTGCGTCTCAGGGACACGCTGGCTCCAGGAGAGAGTCTGCAGAGAGTCTTCACGCTGCTGCCTCTGCTGGCCAACAACCGCGAGAGGAGGGGCATCGCTCTGGACGGGAAGCTGAAGCACGAGGACACCAACCTGGCCTCGTCCAGCATGTGAGACACAACCCTTAGCTACGGAAAGCCATCCGTGCCACAATACGCCACTACTTCAACGCTGTCTTAAAGGTCCACTCTTTCCCTACCATACATTCCAGGTCTCAGATATATACAGAGCCTGTCTCTGATTGGCTAAAACACCAAACAGCTCATCCCATAACCCCCTCTGTTTCTGCTCCTAAAGAGCTGATTCTGTGTCTGTAGCTTTAAATGCTAACGAGCTGCTGCTGGCCACGCCCCCCTGAGAAGTGATTGGTTTTAAAAATGTCACCGGTGCTCTAGGAGGAGATCCAGGTGATCAGGTCCATTAAAAGAACACCTGACGTTTGGAGAGGGATAATGTGTGTTTCAGAAAACTGATCGGAAAAAATGTCCCTCTGTTTCAGTATCAAAGAGGGAGTCCTGAAGGAGGTGATGGGGATCATGGTCTCATACCGAGTCCTGGTGAAGCTCGTCATCGGAGGGTCAGTGTGTGTGTGTGTGTGTGTGTGTGTGTGTGTGT
The DNA here is from genome assembly GCF_036324505.1 of Eleginops maclovinus. Lineage (NCBI taxonomy): Eukaryota > Metazoa > Chordata > Actinopteri > Perciformes > Eleginopidae > Eleginops > Eleginops maclovinus. The sequence continues at coordinate 25,163,457 of NC_086354.1, forward strand.
GTGTGTGTGTGTGTGTGTGTGTGTGTGTGTGTGTGTGTGTGTGTGTGTGAGACATTGTCATTAAATGTTTTCCCGGGGAAATGCTCCACAGACTGTCTGTGCTGCAGCTCCTCTTTTCACCCTCTGTCTGAAACCAGAGCCCAGTCTGCTCTGATTGGTTAGCTGTTAGGATTGGTCAACTGCTTAGAGATGTCCCTTAGCCTATCACGTACAATGTGTTGGAGCAGGTGATGGAAACATGTTCCATATAGTTGTGTAAGGGAGATGGGAACATCAGTTAGTTCATGTTTAATTGAGATAATCTTGTGTTAAAATCGAAACGCTCAACGTCTTTTTTTGATTCCAATGTTCCCCTTTTATCCGGCTGCTCCAACAGGATGATGGGATCGAGGTGAGCTCATGTCTGCTTGTTTTTTATCAGTAATAGGAAATAGATTAGTGGCAGAATACAGATCAGAATTCTCTGTCATAAACCAATGATTGTTAGTAACAGTGAGATGTCTGCTTTACGCTTGAATATTGGGAGAAATCTTGAGGTGTTTCATACCTGAAGATTGATCCCCCTCTTTCATTAGTTTTTAGTTCACGTTAAAAACCACAGTGTTATCAGAAGGGGAAACAGTGTTTGGGAATATTTTAACGTTTGGTTTTTAAAATATCTTCATAAAATCACAGCAGAGCGTTAATCCACACACACTCTTTGTTAACGCGGTGTGTGTTTCTGCAGTGAGGTCGATCTGGAAGTTCCCTTCAGACTGATGCATTCTAAACCTGACCCAGGTCGGTGTGTGTGTGTGTGTGTGTGTGTGTGTGTGTGTGTGTGTGTGTGTGTGTGTGTGTGTGTGTGTGTGTGTGTGTGTGTGTGTGTGTGTGTGTGTGTGTGTGTGTGTGTGTGTGTGTGTGTGTGTGTGTGTGTGGTTCATGTCTATAAATGTGTTCATTTTAATAGATGGAAAGTCGAACCGATGAAATCGAATTCAATCTTTTGTTTTTCCGTCTCTTTCTCCATGCTGTCCACAGTGAAGGAGAGGTAAGCAGAATTATACAAATCTAAATGTGGATTCATCTCGTTTGACCCTGAAAGAGGTCACTGGAGGGGGACGAGTGAAGACGGTTAGGTTTATTGTGGTGTTGTTTGCCTCATGTTAGAAATGTATAGTAGGGCAGGTTCTGTGTGCTGGAGACCCGTACTCCACATCTCTATCGTCACACTTCAGGGTCTTCAACATCTCCGGGTTCACGATAGGACTCTTTGAGCCGCAGACCGAATATCTTCTTTCAAATGAAGCTCATGTGATTAACGCTGGTGTTGAGCTCTGACAGTGAAAGCAGATCTTCTCCGTCTGCAGTGAGATGGAGGAGGAGATGGAGTTCCAAGAGTTCAAGCGCTCCTACCTGAAGGGGATGATCGATGACGACGAGGACGATGGAAACGTGTCGGCCGGTGACGACATTGCACCCAAAGAGAAATAAAGAGACGGAGCTGGCTGAAACAAAAACAGCCGCCCCTCAGAGTTTTAGCCGGAACAAGTCAAGGTTTTATTCAAGGACCATTTCTCTGATTTTGCATTCTCAGTCACTCAGCGGTACGAAGAGGATAACAGTCAGAAACCTCTGTTTTAAAGGTTATGACAACAGCTTCTGGAAAAGGCAGAATTCAGAGATTTTCTGAAAATAAAATATTGCAGATTTCTTTCAGAATATTTTTCAGAATTCTGACTTTTTCTCAGATTAAAGAACTCTTTTAAACTTTTCATCACATCCCAACATGTTTCCTCATGTGGCCCTAATCCTCTTCCGTACCCTTGGGTCGAAAAGCCTCAAAACAGCAGAAATGACCATATAAGGAGATGTCTACACGTGTAAACACATAGGAACATATTGATGTACATTTAATACCAGAGCCATTCAAAGAGGCTTTATCTGATCTGATCTGCAAAACCACTGATGTGGTCTTTAAGTTATACATCTTTGGGATGTATTAGTACTTCTGTTGTGGTGTATTAGTACTTCTGTTGTGGTGTATTAGTACTTCTGTTGTGGTGTATTAGTACTTCTGTTGTGGTGTATTAGTACTTCTGTTGTGATGTATTAGTACTTCTGTTGTGATGTATTAGTACTTCTGTTGTGATGTATTAGTACTTCTGTTGTGATGTATTAGTACTTCTGTTGTGGTGTATTAGTACTTCTGTTGTGGTGTATTAGTACTTCTGTTGTGGTGTATTAGTACTTCTGTTGTGGTGTATTAGTACTTCTGTTGTGGTGTATTAGTGATGCAGTTACAGAAGAGATGCTGAAGGCTAGCAACAAGTAGGTGTTGTTGAATTGTGTTACTTTATGACTTGAAGTAACACAATTCATAAAAATAAAGTGTAATAAAAGAAAGTCAAATGAAACTGGTTTTCCTCTGATTTAAAGAAGCCTGATTCTGCTCTCTGCGGCGCTCCCTCTGCTGTAGGGTGTTCCATTTTTAGAGGCTCTGTAGTTTCCTGCTGGTCTTATATCAGTATTATTAAACCAGCAGGAGGAAACGATGCATGTGTCGGATTAATCCACAGTGGGCGCTGAGTATTTATGGACAGTGTGTGTGACTCAGTATAATCTACAGTGTGTGTGACTCAGTATAATCTACAGTGTGTGTGACTCAGTATAATCTACAGTGTGTGTGACTCAGTATAATCTACAGTGTGTGTGACTCAGTATAATCTACAGTGTGTGTGACTCAGTATAATCTACAGTGTGTGTGACTCAGTATAATCTACAGTGTGTGTGACTCAGTATAATCTACAGTGTGTGTGACTCAGTATAATCTACAGTGTGTGTGACTCAGTATAATCTACAGTGTGTGTGACTCAGTATAATCTACAGTGTGTGTGACTCAGTATAATCTACAGTGTGTGTGACTCAGTATAATCTACAGTGTGTGTGTGACTCAGTATAATCTACAGTGTGTGTGACTCAGTATAATCTACAGTGTGTGTGTGACTCAGTATAATCTACAGTGTGTGTGACTCAGTATAATCTACAGTGTGTGTGACTCAGTATAATCTACAGTGTGTGCAGACTTTGATAGTGGTTTGGAAATATATTTAAATGCAGACAAATCATCCGATTTGAACTTCAGTTTTGGAAAGACGAAAACATGCCTCAGGAGAAAGTAAACTTTTAATTTCAGACAAAAACTTCAATGCACATATCACAGCCTCTCACACAGCTCTCCGTTATCGCTCAGCACGCCTCAGTCAGCGCTCCGGGAGAGGTTTCATTTATTTGTACTTCTGTGTCGCCCTATTACCAAAAGGTCCAGAAATCAAAGGCATAATATAACCCCTTGTTACCTTGCTCAATATCTGTTATCTAAAATAATGAGAGACATATCAATCTTCTGAGTAACAAACGAGTTCCTCATGATGTTTGTTTTATTAAGCAGCATTCGTTTGAGCCCACCCTTAAACTTGATGACTTTATTTGGTTGACAAACAAACCAAAATACAAAGTAGGTCCTGTTGTCTGTACCTGTAGCTCCACCGTCTCCTTTCCCTCCCAGCGTCTTCCCTCTCTCTGATTTTACTTTTGCACGGTGCTGATTCACATATTTACATTTTCAATAGACGACCTTTTCCCTTTACGATCCCTCTCTCTCTCTCTGGCAGATTTATTTTCAGTACAAATGACTTCTTATTCTAAACCAAAATATTCTGGAGGTTGAATTTAAAAACGTAGCTTTGACAAAAGAAGTGCAACAATTTAAAGGTTGTGTTTTCACTGGGGATCTCACACCGTGCTATTCATTGTTATGGCTAGCTTATCTATAAACCCAGCCAGCTAACTGAGTCAGCTCAATGGTGGCTGAGGTTTAAATATTGTGTAATTCAGATGTGTATTGGACCAATTTCCTGCCAGGATTAGCTGCAGTTAGCTTGCTCAAGCAGGTTTTAGGGACAAAGGTCTGCACCCCGCATCAGATCCGACTTCACTTTGGCTTTCACGTATCGAGTCTAGATACAACCGATCCATTTTGACTGCCAAGGAAAAGAGAGGTGCAGGAATGAGTCCTAAAACACGGAGATGAGAATGTTTTTTTGTCTTTGGTGAGAAGCCTGAAATAAGGTCTGTGATTAAAACGAGAAACTGAAGAGATTCAACAAAGCTTTCTGCCTCTTCCAAATAACAATTCCCTCAAAGAAGATCCGGCCTGGCCTGTTTTAAAGAGTGTCCTAACCCTCTTTGTGCTGTAATAGAAAAAAAGAAAGACAAATCAGCCAAAACTACAACGATCCAGGATGCGACGAATCTGAATATTTAGACTTGGTTTTATCTTTCCATGGTCACTGAATGAAGGAACGCTGCGATGTCGAACTCGTCTCTGTTGCCTTTGTCTGAAAGAAAATGACTACGCTGTTGCAGGACTTGGGATCCATGTGGACGCTTTGCTTGCAATTTAAAACAATTAACTTTGATCAAACTTTATGCATCCTCCACATTTCAAAAGGGGAAGTGTTAAGGGTCTAAAACTAAACTGCAGCAAGCTGAACTCCGGGATTACAAAACATTTACTGTGAGGATTCGTAGTGCTTTAAAAAATTTAGCGTGAGATCCTTCTGAACCTCTGCAGCGCAGCGCTCTAACCATTCCTTAAAGTTATTACACAATGAAAATCAGTCGTGCATTTTGCTATTTCACTGAGTGTTGAATCATGAGACTGAATTTATCTCCACTTTTAAAGGAGGGGTATTTCCCTTAATGAGTCGCATTTAAATAAAAACCATTATTCTTTTGTTTCCATCAATTTGCTTTGGTTTTCCAAGACTCCATCACAACACTGTCTGTTAGGAGTTCAATAAACCAGGATGCAAAGAGAGGAAAGAAAATATAGATATCCCCTGACACACTGACTTTAATTAAACTGCATTAGGTTGGTTGAAAGCAATAATTTAAGTAGGTTCAACTTAATATTATTGCTTTCACCCAACCTAATGCAGTGATGTGAAATGTACCACAGGGACTGTCGTTTACCATTTGATGTCTCGGGCTACGAGGTGGCCGTCCATATGGGACCTGGTCCGGGTGATGGCTAGGGTTGGGGTGAGGTTAAGGGGCTGATTACCCTGGGAATGTCGTTTAGAAATTGTAATGGTTAAGTTAAGTTAGTCCAGCTGCTGAGATGTCTCACCTGGAAACCCAAAAGGTCAGCCTTGAAGTAACGCTCAGAGGAAACGTCCAGGGATGTGAATGTGAAGTGGATATAATTTGATAACAGCCATCTCATTGGCTACCTTGCCGCCGCCGGGTCTTTACCTCCTACCTGACTCAACGACCCTGATTCAGCCCAAAAAATAAAGCAACCGAAAATCATCTGAATGTGACCCTCAGTTAGCATCGCATTAGAAGTCTTACCGAATGATTGTGTTGTCATTAAACCTGTAGATCTGAAAGTCCTGTACCCCCCGCTATGCGATTTCCCATCCCTACTGCGGTGTCAGACGATAAAACTGTTTTACTTTAGTGGATAATGTGACAGAATACCCCTCCTTTAAAACATGCAGTTGTTTTGATTGGCTGGGGGCTTTATCTACCCGCCACTGACTGACTATGGTTCAGGCGTGGTGGTGGTTTGTGTGGAATTTTTCCAGATGAAGTCGCCCTCAGAATATTCATCGGGAATTGGAAAAGCACCCTCTCGACCTATGATGGGCATTTCGCAGGAGTCGGGGTACAGCAGATGCCCGGAGAATGTGCTCATGTTATCTTCGCCGGACATCACGCCGTTGAAGTTGGCGTCCTTCACCTGCAGCCACACCTTGTTCCCCATGAAGAGGTGCATGATGACTGTCTGCGTGGCGGAGGACAGGTTGTTCACTTCCGTCGCTATGGCCATGCGCTCAAAGTTTTTGTACACGCCGACGACGACGGGCTTCCCGGAGACGGCCAGGCTGAAGCTGAAGATGTAGGTGCCGTTGACGGGCGCCGTGAACATGCCCATCATTGGGTTGAAGTGGCCATACAGGTTGAAGATGACTCGAGTGAAAGGGATTGGCCAGTTTGGAGCAGGATAAGAGGAGTCCAGAGCGGCAGAGAATGCAGATCTGATGGGCGAGGAGCATGGCCCGGGGACCCCCCTCACACCCAGGTCGCCCTTGTTGCCCTTAAGCCCCATGGAGCCTTTCTCACCTTGGGCACCAAGATCCCCTTTGTCCCCCTTGAACCCTTGTGCTCCTGGAAGCCCATTTGTGCCGTTTTCACCATCCGTGCAGTTACACATCCCCTGCGCACCTTGATCCCCCTTCTGGCCGTCAACACCGTGGTTTCCGGGGGTTCCCAGGTCCCCCTTAGGGCCCTTCATACCTTTCTGTCCCATCGGCCCTTGGACCCCAGGAAGGCCCCGGGCTCCGGCTGGTCCAGGAGAGCCTTGTAGACCCGGCGGACCTTGCACACTTTCACAGGAGGCGGGACAAATACCGCTTTCTCCCTTAGAGCCCGGGGATCCTGGGGGGCCTTCAGATCCGAAGTCCCCTTTTTCTCCTAGAGACACATCAAGAATATTTTGCCTTTACCAAACATTGTGCGATGTGGATACTGCACTGGTCTCCCTTGCAGCCCTAATACTCTTTACATTGTGTGCCTAAACCCAACCACAGTTTAGCTCTGGGGGAATGGGAATGTGACGTCACCAACAGCAAGTCGGCCATCTTTGGAGGATACTGCGGCCGCAACCTGTACAGCGGGTTAAACATGGTCAGTCGGCTCTGTTATGTCCCTGGCTGTGAGAGACACATCTATGACCAACCAACAAAACAGAAGAAGAGATATATACTGGGAATGTTTTGTTAGCATAGCATTAGCTGTCTAGCCTCTGTCCGATGATGCTAAACCTGTAGATCTGAAGGTCCTGTTCCCACCCCCCAGTTTGTAAACCTGACAGGGGCCTCTGAATAATTAATATTTAAGTTAGTGAGTAAGTTCTTCTCTTAATTCATACGGACAGATGTCATTAATTCACTTTCATTTTTAAATATCGCTCCTTTGTTTCGGCCCAGAGCTTCTCTTTGTAAGGGCACTTGTTCTGGATGGAAACCCGCTGACAGATGACCGGGAAGCGCTGATAGATATTGACTTCTGTCTGCTATAGACGCTCTCCTCCAAAGATGGCCGTGACGCCCCAGAATGCACCGCGGCTCCCATTCCCTATTATCAGATCATGAAACTCTTATATCTCAGTGGAGTCATGACCTCTGCAGACCTTTGTAGCCTCGTGAGCCTTTCACCCCGGTGAATCCGACGTCGCCGACCTGGCCCTTCTCCCCCTGGTCTCCCTTCTGACCTGAAACCACAGACAAAGACAAACAATATGACACAACAAATCACAGGCAGGACGAGCTGACCTGCATCATAACCGGTTCCATAGTGATGTCACTATGTTTCTAAAGTCAACATAGAGTCCAATTATCTTATATAATTATCTAGATTTATCTTTACTTCTGCATTAATGTGTAACCGGCATGTTGCAGAGGATTCTATCTTTTAGACTGATGGGTGAAATCCCTCTGGAGGGAACACAGGGATTTTAGCCTCTGCAGACCATTTACATGCACTAAAACCTATAGAACACACTACAGGAGAGAGAACCCCCCAGAAAGCAGAATAGGCACCCTTTAAGGTTACACTTTTCTCTGAAATATCTGGGATAATTTAGGCAGAGCTTAGCATCAGTCTCGTATTCGTTCATATTATACGTTTTAATTTACCGTACGATCGATGTCGGAGCTAGCATGTAGCTATTCATGCTAACAACATGCCTGTGGCCGGTGTGTGAAGTTGTGCGTGTCGAACTCACCCTTCATCCCCTGAACGCCGGTGAATCCTCGCGGCCCGGTGAAGCCCGTCATCCCTCTCATCCCGGCACTCCCTGGGGCTCCTGACAGGGATCACACAGGAATCAAACTACAAACCCTTCAGGGACTGTTCCCTCACTTTCTCTGCAGACACCAGATGTTCTCTTTAATTTCCTCCCAACTGTTTTATTTTCTGTTACACATAAGCCTTCATATAAAACGTTCTCAAACAATAATCTGGCAGAAACTGAGGACCTTTTGTTGAAGAACCAAGACTTAATAAAAACCTAATTGATACTTTTATTATTGGTTTACGTTTTAAAAGAAGCAAAGTCATTCATATTTACTGAGAGATGTTTGGAAGATAAATGTAAAACACTTTTGATTCTTTTTCTCGTTGGTTTTAGCAAACAGACAGCTCCATTCCCCCCCAGCTCCTCCAGTTTCCTCCCCATTAACTGTGGGCTTCGTTTCCTCGTGTTTTGTTCAAACTTTAGAGCCCCCTGAGGCAAATGTAAAACTGTGATATGGGGCTGTATAAATTGTTACGCCCTCCCCCCTTGGTCCTCTCTCTCCTCACTGCAAAGGTGCACCTGCTCTGCTCCTGGCTCCGCCTCTGCTCAGGTGTTCCTGATCTCACCGATTCACTACAGAAAGGAAGGCTGGAGGAGGAGGAGCTCCCTCTCTGCTGCCTGACACACAGCAGGCACTGATCTGATGTCAGCTCAGCTCTCTGGTTTTCTTTACGGTAGTTTGAATTAAGATGTTCAGTGAAGTCCTATCTTAGTAAACTCTACCGGGCTTGGTGTTTGAAATCTAAGCGGTTCACAACGACAACGTTTGGAGCTAATATTTGTTATTAATCTACTCAATACACGTCTTTTCAATGTTTGTTCATCTGTGAAGCCCACCGACTACCACTGTGGTGAAACCACAAACACATACGATAGTGTAAAACAACAACAACAACAACAACAACAACAACAACAACAACATACGATAGTGTAAAACAACAACCAAGAAAAACGAATTTGGAATAAGCAGCGGTCTCCTGATGTTTGGCTGCGTAAAGAAACTGATTTGATTTCTAGAGGTGACATCAGTCAGTTTCACATGCTTCCTGTTTTCCCCCACCAGGTGAATAATGTGGACTACATACCTGGGAGGCCCCGGTCCCCACGGTCCCCTTTGGGCCCCGCGGTGCCCTTACAGAGGGAGCACAGGCAGGACAGTGGGATCTGGTCCACCGGCGGGATCGGCATGTTCATCAGCATGGAGCAGAGCGCGGGGTCCGGCATGGGGGGGGAAAACATCGCGCCTTCGGGCATGAAGGTCGTGTTGTGCAAGAAGTTCATGGAGGGGTCAGGCACACCGAAGTCCCCCTCGGTCCTGTTCATGTCCTCGGGGCCCATCCGGGGCCCAATGCGGAACTCGGCCACATAAGGGCCCGGTCCATTGTTGGTGCCGTTTGACAATATCATGGCTGAGCAGAGGGGGGGCAGGAGGAGGAGTCCCAGCAGCCCCATCAACATCTGCAGAAGCAAGGTTTGTTTATCACGTGTCACCTGACCCTCTCAAAGACTTTGGAAATATTGCACGAGAATAATCAGTACTATAAATCTGTAACTACAAAGACATGAAGGGGTTCCACTAGAACACACATTTACAGCACTACGGTAAACATCAACAAAGGATGAGTACACGAGAGAATCACCTCAGTCTGCTCAGATACAACATGCTGTGTAAATAGAGTACTTCTACTTTACTCAAGTACAAGACCTGAGTACTTCTACTTTTACTCAAGTACAAGATCTGAGTACTTCTACTTTTACTCAAGTACAAGATAAGACCTGAGTACTTCTACTTTTACTCCAGTACAAGACCTGAGTACTTCTACTTTACTCAAGTACAAGACCTGAGTACTTCTACTTTACTCAAGTACAAGACCTGAGTACTTCTACTTTACTCAAGTACAAGACCTGAGTACTTCTACTTTTACTCAAGTACAAGACCTGAGTAGTTCTACTTTACTCAAGTACAAGACCTGAGTACTTCTACTTTACTCAAGTGCAAGATCTGAGTACTTCTACTTTTACTCAAGTGCAAGACCTGAGTACTTCTACTTTACTCAAGTGCAAGACCTGAGTACTTCTACTTTTACTCAAGTACAAGACCTGAGTACTTCTACTTTACTCAAGTACAAGACCTGAGTACTTCTACTTTTACTCAAGTACAAGATCTGAGTACTTCTACTTTTACTCAAGTACAAGATCTGAGTACTTCTACTTTTACTCAAGTACAAGATCTGAGTACTTCTACTTTTACTCAAGTACAAGATCTGAGTACTTCTACTTTACTCAAGTACAAGATCTGAGTACTTCTACTTTACTCAAGTACAAGACCTGAGTACTTCTACTTTACTCAAGTACAAGATCTGAGTACTTCTACTTTTACTCAAGTACAAGATCTGAGTACTTCTACTTTTACTCAAGGACAAGATCTGAGTACTTCTACTTTTATTGACGTACAGGACCTGAGTACTTCTACTTTACTCAAGTACAAGACCTGAGTACTTCTACTTTTACTCAAGTACAAGACCTGAGTACTTCTACTTTACTCAAGTACAAGATCTGAGTACTTCTACTTTTACTCAAGTACAAGATCTGAGTACTTCTACTTTACTCAAGTACAAGACCTGAGTACTTCTACTTTACTCAAGTACAAGATCTGAGTACTTCTACTTTTACTCAAGTACAAGATCTGAGTACTTCTACTTTTACTCAAGGACAAGATCTGAGTACTTCTACTTTTATTGACGTACAGGACCTGAGTACTTCTACTTTACTCAAGTACAAGACCTGAGTACTTCTACTTTTACTGAAGTACAAGATGTGAGTACTTCTACTTTTACTGAAGTACAACATGTGAGTACTTCTACTTTTACTGAAGTACAGGACCTGAGTACTTCTACTTTTACTCAAATACAAGATCAGAGTACTTCTACTTTTACTGAAGTACAAGATCAGAGTACTTCTACTTTTACTGAAGTACAAGATCAGAGTACTTCTACTTTTACTGAAGTACAGGACCTGAGTACTTCTACTTTTACTGAAGTACAGGACCTGGGTACTTCTACTTTTACTCAAATACAAGATCAGAGTACTTCTACTTTTACTGAAGTACAAGATGTGAGTACTGTTACTTTTACTGGAGTACAGTACCTGGGTACTGGTCCCTGCTCTGGTGGTTGGACTGTATGATGGAGTACCTGGGCCCTGGGTCATCCTGCTCTCACCTGTTGCTCGCTCATATTGACATCAATGCTCTGTTTTTGCATTCTGAGCCTTTATGTTTCTAACAGTTTAAATATTTATCTTAAACACGCTCAAACATCCGTCCAGGGACTACAGATGAACTCTGGCACAGCAGTGTTAATAAATGTCCTGATAAATAAGTAAATTAGACCCTGAGAATGAGATCCTGGGAGGATTGGGAAACACTCACCGCTCGGTCGGCGTGGCGCAGCATCGTCTGTCGGAGGATCGTTGAGAAGATGAGCAGCATCCAGCTTTGATCCCTTTATAAACCTCGCCCAAAACAAAACCCCTTTCATCCCGGACAAAAGGTTGAAGATGAGGAGGGGGAGGAGTGTCTTTTTATTGTCCCCACGAAGAAGAACTGGGTCTTCTCCCGGTGACCTCCTTCAGCAGCAAACTGCAGCAGTATCTCCCCAGCCGAAAGCAGAGACTGTTATCCCTCCATCTCTCTCCACCCTCCTTTCTCTCCAGGAAACTGGATTCTCTCCTTTAATTTGTAGTCCAGTTGCCAGCACTGTGAACCCGGAGGTTGAGGACCCCAAGATTTATGTTAGAGACGAAGGAACCCCATGGTCCCACAGAGGAACCCTTACTGGTCCCACAGAGGGGAAATGTACACTCTTCACTGACCCATCCAAGGGTTGGCGGCAGTGGGCTGCCACATGTACTGCGCCCGGGGAGCAGGGTAGGGAACGGGGCCTTCAGGGACACCACAGTGGCACTTGGTCTTTCGGGGACTTGAACCGGTGACCTTTTTAGTTCCCAGGCCAAATCCCTACAGACTTCACCCCCACCGCCAAAGTCCATATAGTTCATTATGAGGATCAAAAATGGCAGTTCTAACCAGAAAGTGGGCATATCTGTTCTGTCCGTGGGCTGATTCTGAGCAGCATGAGTCGTGTTGCGGGCCGTTGGATACAGAGAGCCCAGGAAGAACATTATTATCTCTACTGGGGACAATACGTTTTCAAATGGATAAGCAATCTGTCCAATCCTAATAATCCTGATAGTCCCAAAATGAATCAGAAACAGCCCATAGGGACTATAAATATGGCCACCCTCTGATTAAAACTGCCATTTCTGATCCTGAAATGTCAGAAATAGGTCCAGCACCCTCTATTACCCCCAAAACCACTCCAAAATACTTCAAATTGGGCAGGTCCATTTTTTTTACTATTGTCCACACAAGCTATAATGCTAATTAATGCACCTTATGCTCATTTTGAAAATGTCCCTACATATGCAGGTTAGCATCCGGCAGCCTGTATGTGCTGGAGACCCCTACTCTACATTTCTCACATAAACCTTTGGGGTCCTCACCACCTCTGCAAAGTTTATAGTTTCAGATGTTTACACAAACACAGAACATTTCAACTTCCTTTCCCAGAGTTCTGTTGTGTCAGGGAGGAAAATAAAGAGGGAAACTCCCAAAAGAAAACCGGAACAAACCGACTGATTCAGAATCCTTTATAGTCCGTTAAAGGAACATATAATGGACCATACAGTACCGACAGTCCGTTCAAAAAGAGGGGGGTTGCATCTCCCAACCTCCAAAAGTCACGATATCTTTCCTTTCTCCCTAATCCGTGCTGTTCAGAGACCGTCACTTTCATCAGCAGCATTTTTATCTAAATTATGTTTTCAGACCGCTGCTCTTACATAAGAGGTTTAATAATCATCTTTATAATTTAAACGAAATCCCCCCACCACGGGATCACCTCTGAGATCAGAGAGCCAACGAAGACATGAGGAGGAACACGTTAACAGTTAGAGGAGCAAGAAGTACTCAGAGCGTGTACTTCAGTAAAGTAGAAGTACTCAGATCTTGTACTTGAGTAAAGTAGAAGTACTCAGATCTTGTACTTGAGTAAAGTAGAAGTACTCAGATCTTGTACTTGAGTAAAGTAGAAGTTCTCAGATCTTGTACTTGAGTAAAGTAGAAGTACTCAGGTCTTGTACTTGAGTAAAGTAGAAGTTCTCAGATCTTGTACTTGAGTAAAGTAGAAGTACTCAGATCTTGTACTTGAGTAAAGTAGAAGTACCAGAGTGTAGGAATACTCTGTCACAGTGAAAGTATTCTAAATGTTCCTCCAGTGAAAGTAGAAAGTACTTTACTGCAGGTGAACTACAGTCTGCTTTAAGGGAGATTATATTTACCATCATTAATCCTAATCTGCCTAGCAACTAAAGGCAGTGGAGAAGAAGTACACAGTAGCATCAAATGGAAATACTCAAGTAAAGTACAAGTACCTCTACATTGTACTTCAGTACAGTACTTGAGATGAATGTTTATGCCTGGTGCTTGTTCAATAAAGATATATAAGAATGACAATGGAATGTGTGCCCTGAACTGAAGTGAGTTTGACGCCCCACTCTAGAACCTCTCAGGTTTCGGTCGCTGCCATCCTGTGAGCTCGGCTGACCTCAGGTTTCCCGTCCGCTTCATCACAAAGTGAGGAAGAGGTTGTGAGGTGTGTCACGGTCCAGGTGTGAAACAGATCAGCGCCGGCTGTGGAAACCAGGACACTTATTATGGTTAACTATTCATCTCCTCGTCTGCTTTTGTCCCTCGGCCTCGTTCCCTCGGCTCGGTTTACCTTTGTCTCCTCTCGGTGTTTTGATTTTTCAGAATAAAAGCTTTCACCCGGGGCACATAAAGGACACAGCTCTGGTTCCAGGGGAGATGCTACCATTAGGGGAACAAAAAGCATTTGGGAAAACGGCCGAGGGAGGTGTGAGTTTTATTGTGATCGAGGGCCGAGAACTGCACCTCCCCCCACCCCCCCACCGCTGCCTTCTGCTTTGTGTTGCAGCTTCCTGTTTGTTCCCTTCACATGAACTGATGTAGGTCTCTCATCAGAGTCACAGACCAGCTGAATACTTTAATCCTTGTCTCAGGAATGAGTCGTAGACCCTGACATGAGTCAGCATTTCATCACTTCCTGTCCCCTGGAGGTCAGTGGCTCAGCAGCGGCGTAGTTTATACTGTGTTCCCTGTAGTTGGTAGTTCACACAGTGGGTACAAGCTCACGCTGACCTAAGATTGGCTTTATTGTTTAGGGACAGCTAGTGCCAGTTTATCTGGACCCAGACGCTCCGGTAAACACCTTATTTGTGACCTAGATGACAGTTTAAGTTAGACGTATTGTCTGAGCTTGTTTAGTCTGGCGTTTGAAGAATGTTTAATCCCCTGTTGGAGTTAAAAACTCTTCCTATTGTCGAGATCTTCAGAGTGGGTTTGGCAACCGCTGTGGCAACTCGTGTCTACAGTAAATGTCTTGTCAATTCTCCGGCCGTAACTCCGAATAAACCCAACAGTGTTTTGCCATCAAGTTCCTGCTCTCCAGCGTCTCTCTGTTTCGTCTCCATTGCTTCAGAGGTTTCCACCACACCTGTCATCACTACAGAAGCAGAATACAGTGCACTTGTAGAGATGGATGCTCAAAGGGCAGAAAGAGAACGAGGTCTGTAGAGACAGGGCAGCTGGAGCTGCAGTAGAGAACCGGGATTTGCATTTAAACTTTCCGAACTTACATGACTTTTCTATTAGCAATTACCTAAAGTTAGCGGTTAGCTCAGCCAGGTATCTACCAAGAGTGTAGCTATACTCAGGGTGCGATTTGTCCAAAAACCAGAGGGGGGGATTATTTTTAATCGTGAAAAAACAAGCAATGAACAGGCCTAATTCTTCTTCAAGTTAACTATAACATATAACATATAACATATAACATTTCGAACAGTTGAACATTCATATTTAATAGAAACTAAAAAGACATGATGCTGCAGATGGGAGGGCCGATCAGGCGAACATAGATTTAAGGCGAATGAGCAACTCAGTCATTTAGTGAAACATAACTATTTCCCTAAATGATTCAGTCTATCAGACTAACTCAATCGTTTGCTCTGGTGTCGGCACTCATGTGGCCTTTTCGGCTTTCCCGTTGGCGTCATCTGCAGCGTGTCTCCTCCTTTATCCACATCGCTGGGAACGATTGCACGCATAGTTTTATTTCTAACATTATTCTATCCACACAGACCTTTACATCGATAGCCTGGCGTTTTTATTATTTGCCTCGGTTGATCTGTGGAGTGGGTGGGACTGTTGTTATTGGCAGGCTAGCAGAAACCGTTGAGTTGCGCTAGCCTAGCACCAGCGAACTCTGCGACTAGAAGGACTGGATGAAAACGGTCTCCGCTGCTAAATAGCACACTGGCCCTCTCGGAAATGAGGTCCTATGTCCGAAATTCAGAACGACCCCTTTAACGTTTTGAAATGTAAAGCTTTGAACGTGTTGTTTTATGGTATGATATCATCACCCTAAATTATATTTGAGGTTAGGAACTACAAAACAAATGAATTATTTCGTATGACTTCTGTCTTCTAAGTTCAGTTTCGGTGAGTTTGGTGGACGTTCGTAGTTTGAGAAGATTTAACAAAAAACATTTTGGACTTTTTGATCTGTTGCAGAAGTGAGTGGGTGGAAGTGTGTGTGTGTGTGTGTGTGTGTGTGTGTGTGTGTGTGTGTGTGTGTGTGTGTGTGTGTGTGTGTGTGTGTGTGTGTGTGTGTGTGTGTGTGTGTGTTGACAGCTGCAGACTGTGGACTCTCAGTAAACACAGGCAGTTAGTCATTAACACAGATACGCAACGAACCATCGTCGGTGTCCGTGGCGTCTCTTCTTCTTCACTCGTAAGTACAGAAACACGCGATTCTTCTTCTGCGTCTCGTTGGTGGTGTGAGGTTGTCTTCTCGACTCTGCAACCTCCATCGTGGTGGTTGTTGTTGTTGTTCAGGTGGGAGGTGGGGAGATCAAAGGTCGCGGAGGGTCAAACAGGGATCCTTTCCCGCTGTCTGTGTTTGGAGGCCTCAGCTGACAGTGATCAATATCACAGCAGTGTTCGACTGAAGATAGTTTGTTTTGAATATTTACCAATTCAATGCAGTACTAGAAATAGAATAGAAGCTTTTATTGTGATTGTATGTGATTAAAGAGGCCCTATTGGGGTGTTCCCTCCCCTGAAGAGTGTTCTCTTGGTTTGTGTGCATGTAAATGGTCTGCAAAGGCTAAAATCCCTGTGTTCCCTCAAGAGGGAGTTTCCTTCCTTTGATTACATCCGGAACAAAGTAGAGACTCTACATACTGATACACACCTGAACATCAGCAGGAGAGGACTCTTTAAAGTAGAGACACTACATACTGATATACACCTGAACATCAGCAGGAGAGGACTCTTTAAAGTAGAGACACTACATACTGATATACACCTGAACATCAGCAGGAGAGGACTCTTTAAAGTAGAGACTCTACATACTGATATACACCTGAACATCAGCAGGAGAGGACTCTTTAAAGTAGAGACTCTACATACTGATATACACCTGAACATCAGCAGGAGAGGACTCTTTAAAGTAGAGACTCTATATACTGATATACACCTGAACATCAGCAGGAGAGGACTCTTTAAAGTAGAAACTCTACATACTGATATACACCTGAACATCAGCAGGAGAGGACTCTTTAAAGTAGAGACGCTACATACTGATATACACCTGAACATCAGCAGGAGAGGACTCTTTAAAGTAGAGACACTACATACTGATATACACCTGAACATCAGCAGGAGAGGACTCTTTAAAGTAGAGACACTACATACTGATATACACCTGAACATCAGCAGGAGAGGACTCTTTAAAGTAGAGACGCTACATACTGATATACACCTGAACATCAGCAGGAGAGGACTCTTTAAAGTAGAGACTCTACATACTGATATACACCTGAACATCAGCAGGAGAGGACTCTTTAAAGTAGAGACTCTACATACTGATATACACCTGAACATCAGCAGGAGAGGACTCTTTAAAGTAGAGACACTACATACTGATATACACCTGAACATCAGCAGGAGAGGACTCTTTAAAGTAGAGACTACATACTGATATACACCTGAACATCAGCAGGAGAGGACTCTTTAAAGTAGAGACGCTACATACTGATATACACCTGAACATCAGCAGGAGAGGACTCTTTAAAGTAGAGACTACATACTGATATACACCTGAACATCAGCAGGAGAGGACTCTTTAAAGTAGAGACACTACATACTGATATACACCTGAACATCAGCAGGAGAGGACTCTTTAAAGTAGAGACACTACATACTGATATACACCTGAACATCAGCAGGAGAGGACTCTTTAAAGTAGAGACACTACATACTGATATACACCTGAACATCAGCAGGAGAGGACTCTTTAAAGTAGAGACACTACAGACTGATATACACCTGAACATCAGCAGGAGAGGACTCTTTAAAGTAGAGACTCTACATACTGATATACACCTGAACATCAGCAGGAGAGGACTCTTTAAAGTAGAGACACTACATACTGATATACACCTGAACATCAGCAGGAGAGGACTCTTTAAAGTAGAGACTCTACATACTGATATACACCTGAACATCAGCAGGAGAGGACTCTTTAAAGTAGAGACTCTACATACTGATATACACCTGAACATCAGCAGGAGAGGACTCTTTAAAGTAGAGACACTACATACTGATATACACCTGAACATCAGCAGGAGAGGACTCTTTAAAGTAGAGACTCTACATACTGATATACACCTGAACATCAGCAGGAGAGGACTCTTTAAAGTAGAGACTCTACATACTGATATACACCTGAACATCAGCAGGAGAGGACTCTTTAAAGTAGATTATTTAAATTAATCCTGTTGTGGTTATTTCTCGTTGTCGGAGGTTTTCTGTGTTGTGGGCTGCAGGTTTTGCAGAGGTCATGTCCCGCCTCCTCCGCTGTGTGTTCGTCATCGCCGCCCTGTGGATGGCGTCGGCGCTCAGTCTGTCAGGTGAGTTTTATTATCATATAAAGTCCAAGTTGACTTTATGTTATTAGCCTTATCAGGGTAAACAGGGAATACATATTCTTAGAATTTGTCTTAAAAGTTGTGAATTTCCTCTACAACGGAGTACATTTCCTTAGTTTCTTTACACCACGGCCAAAAACAAGAAACAGCTCTCCCGGCCTCGTTCCCAGGTCATGATAACACCACACATAACTTTGTAATTGATAAAAAACACTTAAAACCAACAGGGGTCAATAAGTAAGAACAACACATGTAGATCATCATAATAATGAAAGCAAAAAGAAAAGGCTTCTCTTAAAATCTGAACGATGAAAGTAAAATTCACTCAAGAAGATTTGAGGTCTGATTTCACTCTGAAGACATGACCTCAGAATTGAAAGTAAAAGCACTGAAGATTTTAGATTCTGTTCACGTTTAATCTCAGAAACATAAATCTCACAGGCTCAGAATCAGGTTTATTGTCAGGCAGGTTGTTTCACATAGCAGTGTGTGCTTTGAGGTATGGTGGTGCATGCATAAGCACAGCAAAACCAAATGAAATGGAATAATAATATAGATTCAAAACAACAAAGGCACCTTAACTTTAAATCCAAACAGCGCTATGAATGATCTTCTATATCAAGAGTTGTATCTGCCTCCCATCCCTCAGTGTTCAGGGACCCCCGGGGCGCACACATGCTGCTCAGATCCCGCCGGGCAAACTCCTTCCTGGAGGAGCTGAAGCCGGCGTCCATGGAGCGCGAGTGTGTGGAGGAGAAGTGTGACTTTGAGGAGGCGCGAGAGATTTTCCAGACCAGGGAAGCTACGGTAAGATGTTTCCAAATAAGTCTGCTTTTTATTTTCCTCCTGCACAAATTTAAAGAGGACTCTTTAAAGTAGAGACACTACATACTGATACACACCTGAACATCAGCAGGAGAGGACTCTTTAAAGTAGAGACACTACATACTGATATACACCTGAACATCAGCAGGAGAGGACTCTTTAAAGTAGAGACTCTACATACTGATATACACCTGAACATCAGCAGGAGAGGACTCTTTAAAGTAGAGACACTACATACTGATATACACCTGAACATCAGCAGGAGAGGACTCTTTAAAGTAGAGACTCTACATACTGATATACACCTGAACATCAGCAGGAGAGGACTCTTTAAAGTAGAGACACTACATACTGATATACACCTGAACATCAGCAGGAGAGGACTCTTTAAAGTAGAGACTCTACATACTGATATACACCTGAACATCAGCAGGAGAGGACTCTTTAAAGTAGAGACACTACATACTGATACACACCTGAACATCAGCAGGAGAGGACTCTTTAAAGTAGAGACTCTACATACTGATATACACCTGAACATCAGCAGGAGAGGACTCTTTAAAGTAGAGACTCTACATACTGATATACACCTGAACATCAGCAGGAGAGGACTCTTTAAAGTAGAGACACTACATACTGATATACACCTGAACATCAGCAGGAGAGGACTCTTTAAAGTAGAGACACTACATACTGATATACACCTGAACATCAGCAGGAGAGGACTCTTTAAAGTAGAGACTCTACATACTGATATACACCTGAACATCAGCAGGAGAGGACTCTTTAAAGTAGAGACACTACATACTGATATACACCTGAACATCAGCAGGAGAGGACTCTTTAAAGTAGAGACACTACATACTGATATACACCTGAACATCAGCAGGAGAGGACTCTTTAAAGTAGAGACACTACATACTGATATACACCTGAACATCAGCAGGAGAGGACTCTTTAAAGTAGAGAGGCTACATACTGATATATAGCTGAACATCAGCAGGAGAGGACTCTTTAAAGTAGAGACACTACATACTGATATACACCTGAACATCAGCAGGAGAGGACTCTTTAAAGTAGAGACTCTACATACTGATATACACCTGAACATCAGCAGGAGAGGACTCTTTAAAGTAGAGACACTACATACTGATATACACCTGAACATCAGCAGGAGAGGACTCTTTAAAGTAGAGACTCTACATACTGATATACACCTGAACATCAGCAGGAGAGGACTCTTTAAAGTAGAGACTCTACATACTGATATACACCTGAACATCAGCAGGAGAGGACTCTTTAAAGTAGAGACACTACATACTGATATACACCTGAACATCAGCAGGAGAGGACTCTTTAAAGTAGAGACACTACATACTGATATACACCTGAACATCAGCAGGAGAGGACTCTTTAAAGTAGAGACACTACATACTGATACACACCTGAACATCAGCAGGAGAGGACTCTTTAAAGTAGAGACTCTACATACTGATATACACCTGAACATCAGCAGGAGAGGACTCTTTAAAGTAGAGACTCTACATACTGATATACACCTGAACATCAGCAGGAGAGGACTCTTTAAAGTAGAGACACTACATACTGATATACACCTGAACATCAGCAGGAGAGGACTCTTTAAAGTAGAGACACTACATACTGATATACACCTGAACATCAGCAGGAGAGGACTCTTTAAAGTAGAGAGGCTACATACTGATATACACCTGAACATCAGCAGGAGAGGACTCTTTAAAGTAGAGACACTACATACTGATATACACCTGAACATCAGCAGGAGAGGACTCTTTAAAGTAGAGACTCTACATACTGATATACACCTGAACATCAGCAGGAGAGGACTCTTTAAAGTAGAGACACTACATACTGATATACACCTGAACATCAGCAGGAGAGGACTCTTTAAAGTAGAGACACTACATACTGATATACACCTGAACATCAGCAGGAGAGGACTCTTTAAAGTAGAGACTCTACATACTGATATACACCTGAACATCAGCAGGAGAGGACTCTTTAAAGTAGAGACACTACATACTGATATACACCTGAACATCAGCAGGAGAGGACTCTTTAAAGTAGAGACACTACATACTGATATACACCTGAACATCAGCAGGAGAGGACTCTTTAAAGTAGAGACACTACATACTGAAATACACCTGAACATCAGCAGGAGAGGACTCTTTAAAGTAGAGACTCTACATACTGAAATACACCTGAACATCAGCAGGAGAGGACTCTTTAAAGTAGAGACACTACATACTGAAATACACCTGAACATCAGCAGGAGAGGACTCTTTAAAGTAGAGACACTACATACTGATATACACCTGAACATCAGCAGGAGAGGACTCTTTAAATCAGTAATGTGTTTTTCTGTGTGTGTTTACAGCTGGAGTTCTGGACGGTGTACACAGGTAGGGAACAGGTTTAAAGAAGTTTATAATCTGCAGGTTTTTATCTATATTTTAAAACAAATATAAACATATATCCAATTTGGAGAAGTCCTTAGAAATGTGTCGTTGGGATTGAACAGTTTGAGCAGAAAACGGTTAAACACGTTTTTTTTGTTTCTACTCTTTGAGTCTCTCCTGTGTCTCTGAGCGGCCTGCTGCAAGGCATTGTGGGAAATGTATTGACGTGGCCCTGTGTGTGTTTCAGATGGGAACCAGTGCAATTCCAACATGTGTGTTAATGGAATGTGTGTGGACCAGTACCAGGACTACGCTTGCCGTTGTGAGCCCGGATACGAGGGCAAATTCTGCGACCAGCGTGAGTCAGGATCCTTTAGAGGGCGATTCCCCCAAACACACAGATATCATAATAAAACAGTTGCAATGTGAGGAAGTGAAAAAAAGCACGTAAGCCATTAAGTAACCTTAAAATATATAATATTATATCTATATTTTTACTATAGTCAGTTTCAATAAACCTTCACTAAAATATATAAATATTCTGAAACGTTTAAAATGTTACCTTTTATTCCAAACCATGAAAAGTGTTTCCAACGTTTAACGAAAACAAGAAGAAAGTATTTCATATTAACATGTTTACATTATTTCTCCCAAAAATAAAGCAAATCAACAATTAGAAATAAATATAGCAGATCTGCAGCTAATACTTAGGCTGATGATCGATCGATCGATCTTTGAATAATCACTAAATGGTTTTGACTTTAAAATGTCTGAAAGCAGTTCAGCTTCAGGTGAAGTCTCCAAGTGAAAGTTTCAGATCAACAGCCCAAAACAAAACCAGGACGATGAGTGAACCCTCAGAGTGAACCCTCAGGGTGAACCCTCAGAGTGAACCCTCAGAGTGAACCCTCAGAGTGAACCCTCAGGGTGAACCCTCAGAGTGAACCCTCAGAGTGAACCCTCAGAGTGAACCCTCAGAGTGAACCCTCAGAGTGAACCCTCAGAGTGAACCCTCAGGGTGAACCCTCAGAGTGAACCCTCAGGGTGAACCCTCAGAGTGAACCCTCAGGGTGAACCCTCAGAGTGAACCCTCAGAGTGAACCCTCAGAGTGAACCCTCAGAGTGAACCCTCAGAGTGAACCCTCAGAGTGAACCCTCAGAGTGAGATGAGCTGCTAGAACTTGTGAGTGTTGGTACTGAGGTGTGTTGCTGTGCAGCTCAGACGGCCACTAACTGCTCCGTGGATAACGGCGGCTGTGACCACTCATGCTCGGAGAGCAAGGACGGCCTGAGCAGGAGCTGCAGCTGCGTGAGCGGATACAAGCTGCACCTCGACGCCAAGAAGTGCAGCCCTAACGGTGAGGAGGACGCTTCAACACCTGGATCTACCGGATCACTCAGGTGCACGGGGTCCGCAGAAATCTAAAGCTCTTTATTTACTCTCTCTGAGCAGATGAGTCGTCCTGCGGTCAGCTGCTGATCAGCAGGTCGTCGTACACCAAACCAATGGACGGCCTGCTGCCCTGGATGGTGGGGGGGGAGATGGGAAAGAAAGGGGAGAGTCCTTGGCAGGTAACTCACCTCAGCCTGTCGCTGCTGCTCAACTGCTGACAGGCTGGCGAACTCAGCTGCAGCCCAGCTTTAATTGTGTGTGTGTGTGTGTGTGTGTGTGTGTGTGTGTGTGTGTGTGTGTGTGTGTGTGTGTGTGTGTGTGTGTGTGTGTGTGTGTGTGTGTGTGTGTGTGTGTGCAGGCACTGCTGCTGAATGCCATGGGCCGTTTCAAATGCGGCGCCGTCCTGATCGCTGAGAGCTGGGTGCTGACAGCGGCGCATTGCCTCGACAACAGCCTGCGCTTCAGAGTGAGACTCGGTGAGAGGACCCAAACGCTATGACACGCTAGAGACATGCTACCATGCAGGACACGCCTGACCAAGAGAGAGATTTCAGGGAAGTTTCATTGAGATCTACTC
This sequence comes from Eleginops maclovinus, assembly GCF_036324505.1. Classification (NCBI taxonomy): domain Eukaryota; kingdom Metazoa; phylum Chordata; class Actinopteri; order Perciformes; family Eleginopidae; genus Eleginops; species Eleginops maclovinus. The sequence goes on from NC_086354.1 coordinate 25,186,730, forward strand.
TAGCGCTAACGGGGCTTTCCAGATCCTTTAAAAGCTTTGGCTATTCAAGTGAAAGATAAGGTTGAATCGGTAAATGTCTTGGAAGTCTCCTCCAGAAGCCTTGCGAGTTGCTTCTGAGGCCGGAATTTATACATTTCAAATCATAGTTTATGAAATTGCTCGCAGTTGGTTACATTAATTCTGAGATGCATTAGATAAGTCTTCAAGCCAACGTCTGAATCAATTAGAATTATCTGAGGGAACGACTCATTTCCACTCAGACAGCTGAATCCTTTTTTAAGAAAGAATCTCAGTTCAGCAAGAACGGCTTAACCTAAAAGTAAAATGTCCCCCCCCCCCCAGGAGACTACGAGCGCCACAGGCTCGAGGGCACCGAGGACACCCTGAAGGTGTTGGAGGCCTTCAGACACCCGGACTACAACACCCGCACCTACGACAACGACATCGCCCTGCTGCGCCTGGAGCGCCCCGTCCAGCTTTCCCAGTACATCCTGCCCGCCTGCCTGCCGGACCGCAGCCTGGCGGAGCGGGTGCTGCACCTGAACGGCACCGAGACCGTGGTGAGCGGCTGGGGGAAGGAGGACCTGGACAGCAACACCTTCAGCTCCGCACTCAACGTCATCAAGGTGCCGCTGGTGGACCGCGGCATCTGCGCCCAGCACATGTCCAACAACATCTCCGAGAACGTGCTGTGCGCGGGGGTTCTGGGCCAGAGGATGGACGCCTGCGAGGGGGACAGCGGGGGTCCGATGGTGACGCTGTACCGAGACACCTGGTTCCTGGTGGGCCTTGTGTCCTGGGGGGAGGGCTGCGGCCACCAGGACAAGCTGGGCGTCTACACCAAGGTGTCCAACTACAACCAGTGGATCCAGCGCATCAGGGAGGAATGGGATCTGGCACACTGAGACCCCCCCCCAACCCATCAGCAGGGTAAACAAACAGCCATGTAACACTTTATAAATAAACTGATCCTGCCTGAAGACGCTCCGACTCCTTTCTTCGCTAAAACAATCTGTGTTTCTCCCCCCCCCCTTCGTGTTTTCTATTGGTGTTAATACATGTAAATGGTCCTGCAAGGACTAGAATCCCTGTGTTTCTCCCCCCCCCCCCCCCCCAAATTGTACGTGATAAGGTTATTTTCTCATCCTGTCTGTGCTGCAGCTCCTTTTTTCACCCTCTGTCTGAAACCAGAGCCCAGTCTGCTCTGATTGGTTAGCTGGCCGGCTCTTTTGTGATTGATCAACCTGCTCAGAGATGTCCCGGCCCTTAGCCTATCACGTACAATGTGTTGGAGCGCTAGCCAATAGGAGCGGGGGGGGGGGGGGGTAGGCCTCCCTCTGAAGGGATTTTAGCCTTTGCAGACCATTCACATGCACTAACACGTATAAAAAGGGCCTCTTTCACATTGAATGAATCTCCCAGGCGGCTGATCACACAACTTCATTTATTTTTGGACACATGATTCCAGCAGCAGAGGGTGTTGATCTGCAGGAAACCCTTTCATTGTTTTAGCAGTGAGGTCTCACACGGTTTGTAATGACATCAGGTCTGAAGGATTTAACTCAGCACCACATAGACACACCTGTTCAGACACACACACACACACACCCTCACAAACACACAAACACACCCTCACAAACTCACACACACACACACACACTGTGTTCTTGTGTCGAGTTACTTATATCCAGGGTCGATATCTAGGTGATTAAGATATAACCAATCATCGAAGTCTTGATTTTAAGATTATTTTTATTTCTGCATCACAGAAAAACTAACGTGTTTAGTCAGTTTTATCATTAAAATGCAGAATACTGCAGCAGGTTATCTGTAGATTCCTAATATTGATCTGTTGTTCCAAACATCTTTAATCGCAGCTTTAAGATGAGATTTAAACTACTTCTACGATCTGACATCAGATATAACACGCTACTGTCGCTAGTTTAATGCTTAAAGACTTCACCTTGGAATAATGCTTCTTAACCTGAGCTAACGTCTGATTTATTCATTAAGCACAGATTCATGATCCTAAGATATGCAAAATGTATATAAACAATATAAAACCACCTAAATGACATCAAAACAACAACATAGAGAAGCAAAACAAACACAAGGAGAAGTTACACTTCTAAAAGAGACGGAAAACATCTATCGAGGGAGCAAACAATCCAAAAGTAATAGCAAAATGTAAACAAAGAAATATAAAAACAGAAGCACAACAAACACAAGGACAAGAGAAATGTGCAGAAAGAGATGCAGAATGTCTACAAACTGATGCAACACAACGACTAAGGGACGGAAAACAACCAAGTGTACAAGGAAATATTAAAACCACAGAAACCTGAAGCCCAACAACCACCAGGAGAAGAAAGACTCTACAAAAAGAGTGGCTCCTGCTGGGGGTTATGTAATGTGCTGCAGCTGATTCATCACGTGTCAACAGTACTGCGTCACAGTGATGAAGACCACAGCCAAACATAAAGTGTAAACGTCTCCATCTAGAGGTAGAAGGTGGAACTGCACCCGTCATCTTTAAAGGTGGAGCAACTTTTAGGTTTACTAAAAGAAATCATTAAAGAAACTTTAAATACGTTTTATTTCAAGTAAAATAACGAGGAAACGCCTCCATTATTTTATCTTTACTTAATTAGCTGCACTGTTTTCTATTTCTAACACATTTAGCCCTTATGAAAAGAAGAGAGAAAGCTCTTATCACAGGTGTTAGGTCTACCTGTGTTACTACAGCTGTCATAACAGCTAAACTGTACAATAAAATATCAAAATATGTATTTAAACATTTATGATGTGTATTATTGTCTTGCACAGTCCCTAACATTATAGCCTCTGTTTTTTTTATTGAATGCTATTTAATTCAGTCTGTTTTATTTTTGTTTTTGTTTCCATAATTCTCTTTTTCTCCTTTTGTTAGCTGTGATTTAGCAGCAGCCGCACTGAAGCTCTCTTTTATTTTTGACATTTTTAATCAGCTTTAAATCAAATAAACAGCTCACACTTATGTCTGTGTAAGGTCTTATTTTAGGGCCATGGGTAAAACAAAAATTAAATTAAAATAACAGCATTAGTGAGATTCAAGTTCAACATTTGGATATTCTCTGAAATAAATATTGCTTATTTTTCAAAATACAACTAGGACATTTTGGAGCTTAAATTCAAATATTTTCTAAAATAAAAAGGGGGAGAAATGTGGAACCTCTCTGAGATTATAGCTTTTAAATTACCAGAAAAAAACTTCATAAAGTTACAAAATAAAACTTAAATATTTTTCACATGCTGAGGAATTTTCTTTTGATGTTTTCTGCCTGGTAACCACATCCCTTCATTTTGCAAATTTGGATAACATCTCAGGAATTTCCTCCAAACTGTACGACTTCAGTCTTTGAAAATTCCAATTTTTTTTCCAGAATATGATTCCATTTCTCCAGCTCTTAATTATTTTGTTAAATGTACAATAGCCCTAAAACACCATCTTAAAAACCAGAGTTTAATTCAGTCACAGACGGAGATACAGGACGTCTCTGTCTGTCTGTCTGTCTGTCTGTCTGTCTGTCTGTCTGTCTGTCTGTCTGTCTGTCTGTCTGTCTGTCTGTCTGTCTCGCCGTCAATCAGTCTGTCTCTCCACCTTTCTGTCTTTCTTTCCTCGTCTCTTCTTCAGCTCCAGCTCGTATCGCTGCAGCTGAGACAGGAAGCCGGGGTTCGGATCGATCTCGTGACGAGCCGTCTTCACTTTCTGAGGAAAACAGAAAAATAAATGAATAATAAATGTTCTTAAACTTATTGGTGCCTTTTCCTCCGATTGGTTAACTGGGCTGCTCTGTTGTGATTGGTCAACCCGCTTAGAGACGTCCCGCCCCTTAGCCTATCAAGTACAATGTGTCAAAGGGCTAGCCAATCGGAGCGTGAGTGTTCCATAATGATGTGACTATGTTACATACAAACTAAGTCGCTTTATCTCAGTGAAAAATGTGTTTATTTTTCCTTTGTTATTGTCCTATTGAGGGAAATAAAAAGCGTTATTATATTCTGGGATAAATGTAATAATCTGTAATTAAATAAGTGCATTTTAAAGGGACCTGAATTCATTATAATTGATCCGTTGTCTCTGGAAAATATTTACAGAAACAATTAGAGAATATTAATCTAATATTGTGAGTAAAAGACTCAAAGTGCAAAGCAGAATTAGTGATAGACAAAGCACTTTAAAGGCAATATGAAATATGCAGCGTCAGTGGTCAGAGGGCACCTCCAAAACACCAGCTCCAGTTTCTGCTGACTCAGAGTTCCTGTCGCTCCGTCTCTGATATCCCTCTCGACCTCTGTTCTGTTTTCATTCTATAGCAGGTTGGTTTAAAAATGATTTCATATCAACGCTGCCAAAGGTAAAGCGATAACAATACAGATTGTTTTATTACAACCAACAGTTTTTATGATAATGCCCCTTTACAGAGGGCCTCTGTAAATAAATCAGCTGCAGTGACGAAAAGCCAATGGGAATTTTCAATTGGATTTTGGTTAAAAGCTAATGTTGGGCTATAAAGGAACTACAGCACGGTCACATGACTTGACGTCTCCACCGCTAAGCTAAAGGAGGCTAATGTTGGGCTATAAAGGAACTACAGCACGGTCACATGACTTCAGGTCTCCACCGCTAAGCTAAAGGAGGCTAATGTTGGGCTATAAAGGAACTACAGCACGGTCACATGACTTCACGTCATCACCGCTAAGCTAAAGGAGGCTAATGTTGGGCTATAAAGGAACTACAGCACGGTCACATGACTTCACGTCTCCACCGCTAAGCTAAAGGAGGCTAATGTTGGGCTATAAAGGAACTACAGCACGGTCACATGACTTCACGTCTCCACCGCTAAGCTAAAGGAGGCTAATGTTGGGCTATAAAGGAACTACAGCACGGTCACATGACTTCACGTCTCCACCGCTAAGCTAAAGGAGGCTAATGTTGGGCTATAAAGGAACTACAGCACGGTCACATGACTTCACGTCTCCACCGCTAAGCTAAAGGCGGCTAATGTTGGGCTATAAAGGAACTACAGCACGGTCACATGACTTCACGTCTCCACCGCTAAGCTAAAGGAGGCTAATGTTGGGCGTGATGTCGTTTAGTCGTTTGATTTAGACTCTTATTAGCGAGCTCTGTTTTTAAACTCATCAGTGGGGTGTTTACTGACGTATTTTATGTCACAGAACAAAACATAAAAATCTCTTCAGCTTGAATTGAGAGTTAGTGTAAGTAGTCTTCATTAAGAACTATCCCTTCTAACATCCTGTCTTGTGATTGGCCGGTGTCAGATGCGTTTCTCACCTGCTTGGCGTCACTCAGCGTCAGCCCGCGGTGTTTCATCAGGTAGGCGATGCAGACGGTGGCCGAGCGGCTGCGTCCGTTCTTGCAGTAGACGACGCTGCGCCCGCCCCGCTGCGCCTCCTGCTGGATGGCGTCGGCACTGCGGTCGAAGTGAGCGTACAGGTCCTCGGACGGGTCGTCGTACACCGGGATCTGCAGCGTGGCCACGACGGCGGAGGCGGGGGGGAACGGCTGCTGCTTGGACACGTTGATGGCGAGCGTCACAGCCTCACGCTGCAGAAGCTCCTCGCTGCAGGCGGAGCGAGCGTTACTGATGAACAGGGCGCGGGTCACCTGACACAGCTGCAGCATCCTGGAGACTGACCCTCACAGACTGACCCTCAAAGACTGACCCTCACAGACCCTCACAGACCCTCACAGACTGACCCTCACAGACTGACCCTTACAGACTGACCCCCACAGACTGACCCTCACAGACTGACCCTCACAGAATGACCCTCACAGACTGACCCGCACAGACTGACCCTCACAGACTGACCCTCACAGACTGACCCTCAAAGACTGACCCTCACAGACTGACCCTCACAGACTGACCCTCACAGACTGACCCCCACAGACTGCCGTATTCACAGATACCTGAAAAGTCACAGAGACAAAATGTAAATTGACTTTAACCAGGTGTCTGAACAACAGAAATGTATAATTGGTGGGAAAATATGAAGATTAAATAAATGATGATCTCAGATCAAATGAAATACAATGTACATGAAATAAAACAAATACTTAAAATAATAAAAACAAAATCAATCAAATCAACTAAAATGCAAAAAGTGAAATTCTAAGAACTTAAAATAACAAAGATTAAATTAATTACAAAATAAAAAATGTTTGATAACCTCTCAGACAAGACAACAAAAAATAACAAATGTAATGAAATATTGAGTTTACTTAAACATTTATAAACAGGCAGTTTAAATAGGAAATGTAATATACAGGTCAGATCTCCAGTGAACCTACTTTAAAGAACATACAATTATTAAACAATATATATAATTCTAAGATAATAAAGATAACATCAAATAAAATAATATATATAACAGGAATTGTTGAAAATAAAAGGTGTATGACCCCTACGATAAAAAGAAATCAGTTTAATTGTAAAGAAACTCAGAAATAAACCGGCAGCTTGAATAAAAGAGGAAATATATTAAACAGATGAATGATAAAGAACATAAAGAACCTACGGTCAGTGAACGCCTCACACAAGGACAGCCTGACTCACCTGTTTCTTTCTGATCTCTGCAGGTGAGAGACTCTGTGTTTCAGAGGACAGTCTCTTCAGCTCTCTGCAGATCACACAGACCCTCTTTGGGTTTTCCTGCTGGATCGTTCAGTTTTTACCCGCTGTGTTCAGGTCTCCTCTGACCCCCAAACTGATCCTCACTGCTGCTTCTATTTTTAAATGTTGCCCACACACACAGAGACTCCCAGGGTCCTAAAGCTGATCATCTTCAGCTACAACTAATTAAATGGTTCTAGGAATTTAAATTAATCTAATAATTCATAATGTTTGGTTATTGTATTCTTTTATTTTGATCACACTTGAGTCACTTAAAGCAGTCCGAAATATCTCAAAATAAAAGCTTTAAGGTGAGAATGAAATATACAGTGGGGCAAAAAAGTATTTAGTCAGCCAGCAATTGTGCAAGTTCTCCCATTTAAAAAGATGAGAGAGGCCTGTCATTTTCATCATAGGTATACCTCAACTATGAGAGACAGAATGGGGGAAACAATCCAGGAAATCACATTGTAGGATTTTTAAAGAATTCATTGTAAATTCCTCGGTAAAATAAGTATTTGGTCACCTACAAACAAGCAAGATTTCTGTCTCTCACAGACCTGTAACTTCTTCTTTAAGAGGCTCCTCTGTCCTCCACTCGTTACCTGTATTAATGGCACCTTTTTGAACTCGTTATCAGTATAAAAGACACCTGTCCACAACCTCAAACAGTCATACTCCAAACTCCACTATGGCCAAGACCAAAGAGCTGTCAAAGGAGACCAGAGTCTAAATTGTAGACCTGCACCAGGCTGGGAAAACTGAATGTGCAATAGGTAAGCAGCTTGGTGTGAAGAAATCAACTGTGGGAGCAATTATTAGAAAATGGAAGACATACAAGACCACTGCTAATCTCCCTCCATCTGGGGCTCCACGCAAGATCTCACCCCGTGGGGTCAAAATGATCACAAGAACGGTGAGCAAAAATCCCAGAACCACACGGGGGGACCTAGTGAATGACCTGCAGAGAGCTGGGACCAAAGTAACAGAGGCTACCATCAGTAACACACTACGCCGCCAGGGACTTACATCCTGCAGTTCCAGACGTGTCCCCCTGCTTAAGCCAGTACATGTCCAGGCCCGTCTGAAGTTTGCTAGAGGGCATTTGGATGATCCAGAAGAGGATTGGGAGAATGTCATATGGTCAGATGAAACCAAAATGGAACTTTTTGGTAAAAACTCAACTGGTCGTGTTTGGAGGAGAAAGAATGCAGAGTTGCCTCCAAATAACACCATACCTACTGTGAAGCATGGGGGTGGAAACATCATGCTCTGGGGCTGTTTTTCTGCAAAGGGACCAGGACGACTGATCCGTGTAAAGGAAAGAATGAATGGGGTCATGTATCGTGAGATTTTGAGTGAAAACCTCCTTCCATCAGCAAGGGCACTGAAGATGAAGCGTGGCTGGGTCTTTCAGCATGACAGTGATCCCAAACACACCGCCAGGGCAACGAAGGAGTGGCTTCCGTAAGAAGCATTTCAAGGTCCTGGAGCGGCCTAGCCAGTCTCCAGATCTCAACCCCATAGCAAATCTTTGGAGGGAGTTGAAAGTCCGTGTTGCCCAGCGACAGCCCAAACATCACTGCTTTAGAGGAGATCTGCATGGAGGAATGGGCCAAAATACCAGCAACAGTGTGGAAACCTTGTGAAGACTTACAGACAACGTTTGACCTCTGTCATTGCCAACAAAGGGTATATAACAAAGTATTGAGATGAACTTTTGTTATTGACCAAAAACTTATTTTCCACAATCATTTGAAATAAATTCTTTAAAATCCTACAATGTGATTTCCTGGATTTATTTTCCTCATTCTGTCTCTCATAGTTGAGGTTTACCTATGATAAAAATGACAGGCCTCTCTCATCTTTTTAAATGGGAGAACTTGCACAATTGGTGGCTGACTAAATACTTTTTTGCCCCACTGTATTATAGCGTCATATAAAAGTAAATGTATTCATTGATCAGATAAATAACTAAAAACACAATAAAATTGCAAACCAAATTTTAATGTATAACCTCAGCAACAGACCTGACTTAAGTGAACTGCAATAATTAAAAATTCAACCTGTAGATGTTTGGAAGTGCTGTTAACCGTCTGCATTACAACAGCACAACGTAAATCATCACGTCATAAGGATATGATTCACTGATGTGGGAAAAATCACTAAAAATAATCCTTGTTTCAATTAAACCGTTTTTAATTCAATGAGAATAAAATCTGCAAAAACAGAAGATTTTTAAAAATATTTCTTAGCAACACGCACAGAAAACATGTAGCTTAAATCCCTGCAGGATGGTAATGTACACATTCACATTTACAAGCATTAAGGTAACGCACAAACACTTAAATATTTCTTAAAACAGACAAACAGATAAAATCAGTGACGACAAAATGCAGAAAACAAGTGAAGGAAGTGATTTTATTGTCGGGTTGAAAATGCATCACACATGCAAACAGCGAAGCCGTGAACCAACGGTATTTTATTAGCAGAGAGAAGTCAACAAAAACAAAAACAGGTGAAGGAACTGAATCTGCAGTCTCTGTACAGGTCCGAATATACTACAATATATACCTTTATACAACTGGATTACATTTCATGTCAGTGTCGAGCACAAAGAAAAACTTCAAGTTACAGCAGCGTCTCTGTCTCTGTTCCCGCCTCTGTGACCGTTAGCATGCTACGCTAACGGTCATCTTTTCTTTTCCTCGAACAAAGTGCACAATCCCACCGCAAACAAAAGAAAACAACCTCACTTAGCCGAAAATCAGAGAACCGATTCTCATCTTTAAACTGAAACAGGTCGAACATGAGATCTTTAAACAGGTAGGAACAAAAATGAGCCTTTTTGTGGGGGAAAAACTGATTTCCCGAAAAACCTTTTGACTCTTAGTATTTTTAAGAAATACGATCAATTTGTGTTTATTTACGCATTCATTTTATAACCTGGCACATAAACCTGTACAACCACAACTTTCTTTTCAAGTTAAGAGATTAAACATGTTCATTTACGAGCTTAAACCGCGCAGGATTTGCCGTCAGCCATGCTAGCAGCTTCCCTCTGTTTCCAGTCTTTATGCTAAGCTAAGCTAACCTGAGAACATTTCCCAGAGCGTGACTCATCCTTTAACACTTTTTGGCATCTGAAACAACATTTCTCTTTTTACTTTGTGTTCATTTATTTTGATCTTTGTGTTTAGAAAAAGCCACAAAGGATGCTGGGAAATGCAGTTTTTAAAAAGCATCTAATCACAGGGTGATTTTTATTAATTTGCCTTTTTGAAAAGTAAACGAATTAAACCCAACATTGCAAACATTAACTCATAAAAAAACTAAATTTAAAGAGGAATTATTCAAAGGTATTACTCATCCTGCAACAGACACATATTAGGAATAAAATCTACATGAAATTAAAGAAACACGCAGCCAGTTAAACAATAAAAACTGTAATAATAAAGACTCTTTAATCCTGCTGCTGCAAAAGCCAAAACTCATGGAAATATCTGTCAGTGTGACACAGGATCTGCTGCCTCCACTATTTAAAGCAACACCAAGGGTAAAAGAAACGTAACTAAACCCTATTGATTCACCTGTTTTTTGGTATCAAATTATAAATCAATACAAAATAAATGATATAAATCTCTCGACTTATGGGACAAACACTTGGTGACGTTAGTAGCTGCAGGATAAAACAGGCTGTGTTAAAAGTACTGTATTTATATTTGTTTAAGAGTGTAAATATTCACAAAATCAAACTGTGATTCGATGCTTTTAAAAGGTGTTTTTATATAAATGTAATTTCTGGTTGTTTTTTGGAAGGATATTGTCGTGCAGAGGACAGAAGCCTCTCTCTCTCTCTCTCTCTCTCTCTCACATCAGAAATTTAACTTTAAGGCAAAAACTGATTATTTTTTCGTGTTTTTCCAAACAAATACAGCTCTGTAGTTTCTCTGAATCCCCTGCCAGGATTATAAGGGCTATATTCTGTTTAAATGCAGAGCGGTTTGAATTTTACTCGCGAGGCAGTGCCACCTGCAGGAAACAAGTGGTAACTGCAGGTCCCTTTTATGTATCATAGCTTTCTTTATGTTGAAATGTTTTATACAAGCTTCCAGTTGATATTAAATACGGAATCTGAAATGAACAATGCTTTTTCACTCCAATGTGTCTTTAATTATCTTTAAACGCTTTTAGTTCAAATGTTCAAAATCAAGCCTCCTTTTTAATTCACGTGACAAAACCGTCTGATAATAACAAATCAGTCTCTTTTCTATTTCTAAATTATCTCAAAGTTCTTTGGCATTTCAGCGTTTGCGCCCTAACTGATATTCCTGCCTCACGTTTTTAGACAGTAAATAAAACGTTTGAGTTTTAAAATGAGGATGTTACCCTGCAGGCGGCACAGAGCGTCACAGCACCAGAAGCAAACAAACGGCGGGATCAGTTTCTCAGACGTCGGACAGACTGCGGCGATGAAGGCGTCGAAGCGGCTCCCCCATGTCTTTATAGGAAGCATGTCTGCACTACAGCTCCCCCCCCAACAGAGTAGGACTCTATCTACAGGAATGCAGCGACTCAGCCCGGGTCTGATGCTGGAATCTGGCGCCAAACATTGCAGTGCGGTGATGCTCCATCACAGGAGAGAGGAGGAGGAGGAACCTGACGCCGTGTGTTACTGCGTCCAGTGGAGATCCATGTGTGTGTGGCAAAGTGCATGGAGTTTATTTACACACACACACTGCGTCAGTGTTGCAGCAGAGTGATGAGGACGTCTGCAGAGAAGACGAAATGCGATGAACCTGTTGATCCGACTGGAGGAGGGAAGATGCCGGCGAGGGAGGGAGGGCGGGTGAGGTGGGGGGGTGAGGAGTGATCAGGAGTGATCGGGGATCAGGAGTGGTCCATTGGCTCGGTGGCGCCGCCCGGCTCCGCCTCCTGACTCTCCATCTGCTCCGGCTCCTCCGCTGCCTTGGCGTCCGGTTTCCCGTCCGGAGGTCGCTCTGCAGGCATTGGTTGGCTGTTCTTCTGTTTCTCCTCCCCCCCCGCGGCGCCCCCCCCTGATGCCCCCCCCTGCTGCTCCCGCAGGTGGCGCTCCATGGATGCCTGGATGCTAGACACCATCTCCTGCAGCTGGCGGCGCTGCTGCTCCATCAGCCCGGGGTCGGGGCGCCCGCCGTCCTTCATGGTGACGAAGCCGGGCGCCATGCGCACCAGCTCCCGCGTGGCGTCCTCTGGGATCTGCGACAGGTCGGGGGGACCGCGGGACACGCTGGCGCTCAGGTCCACGCCGCTGCTGTGCTGCCGCGTGATTGGCCGGTGCTCCGGGGGGGATGAGCTGCCCAGAGAGTGGCCCCGCCCCTGGAAGGCGTTAAGGCTCTGCAGCGCCTCCTTCTTGCGAACCACGCCGCCGCTGCCCAGCCGCAGGACGCCGTGCGCCGGGCTGCCCTCCCTGCTGCCCCGGGAGGCCTCGGAGCGCAGCTGCAGCAGCGCCTCCTTCACCAGCTCCTCCACCTCGGGGCCCACCGGGAAGTGACCGGCGGCGTCCACGCAGAGCTCCAGGCGCTCTTCCGCCGCGTTGAACACGAACGTCTTCCCCGTCAGGTGAGGCAGCGTGCAGTGCTTCCCGTCCAGCAGGCCTGACAACAGACAGGAGGTTAGACCACAGAGAGACAAGTTAAACAGTCAGTGAGAGGTTTTATATCGGGGTGTTTATCTTGATGCACCATGGTCTGGCTTATTCAACATGTCAGTACTGTGGCCGTTGCCCGCAGTTTGGGTCTTTTTGGGTTATTGCACTTATTGTACGTTCCTTTGGATAAAAGTTGAATGTAAGGTTGCGTGTCGCAGCGGTCCAAGTTTTTAAGTTTCATTCTGCAGACGTACCCATGTCCTTCTTCACGATGTTGTAGAAGACGCCACCCTGCTGGAATAAGTGCGGCAGTTTCTTGGCGTACGACCAAACGTCCTCACCTGGAACACACAGAGAGCAGCTGGAGGTCTGAGCAGGAGGAGGAGGGATGTGTGTGAAGCTATTAAATAAAACAATTGAAAACAGTCGCTTGAAAAGAGCTTCAAATATAACCTCTGGCAGACCCTCTGAAACTGAAAAATTCAAGCATTTTTTTGGTCATATGTATAAATATATGAGATTTAACTCGTTGTTTTGGGTCTTCTTGCCTTCCTGTGAACTGCAGTAAACGCACCGCATCACTAACGCTGTACGGAGCCTCCTGTACATTATAATAGGATATGCACTTCTGGTTCGATCCATTTTATTGTTTTTAAAGGATATAAAGTTGATTCTAATCTCATTTGTGTTGCTGTCTTTTATGTAAAAATATAAAAACTCTAAAGCCGTTTTAAAAAACATCCTTTCTATTCCTGTGTTATAATGCAAACATGCTGGTACAATACTTCCCAGGATTTGCTTACTAACAAACAACAAAACGTTCATATTTTACCAAACCATCATATCAAATGTGCCTTTAATTGGAAAACAAAACATGTGGTAATGATCATTCAATTAAGTGGAGGCTGAGTCCGTAGAGACTCCAACGATTAAAGGCCTTTCTGTGCTCCTCAATCCCTGATATGTGCCTCTAAATTAAATAAGTACACGGACAATAAAATACTAGTACATGTAACGTGTACTTTAGAGTAAATGCACTGAGATATTTTCCACCTCAGAGCAGGACGATTACTGAACATGAGCTAACAGGAAATGCAGCGTCAGGTCCAGTATCTGTTTATCTGGACGCAGCCGCGACCTTTGACCCCGCTGGCAGGTAAGACACCTGAGTCAGCGCGCACACACACACACACACACACACACACACACACACACACACACACACACACACACACACACAGTTTGTTAGCTGAGCTTTGATGTTTTATCTGTGTATTTATTTCCCCGACAGCACTTTGGTCTGGAGGTTTTAAAGTGCTTTACAGATAAAGCTGTAGAAGTTTAGTTCAGGCGTCAGAGCATCAGCAACAACACTAAAATAAAGAGTAAAATAAAGGTTAAAATTTGAGTGAACATTTAAAGCTCTTACCCATCAACGTGGCGAGGAGGCAGAGGGAGGACATCTCCAGGTCGATGCTCTCCTGCAGCTCCCGGCTGCCCGTCCTGCCGGAGCTCTCCTCGCTCTTCAACGAGTGCAGGGCAGAGTGCGAGCTGGAGGCCCGGGGGAGGGAGGCTGCTGCCGGGGGCTCCTGGTCCTCCTCGGGGTCCTTCAGGATCTCCACCGTCACCCTGTCGCCGTGCTGCAGCGCCACCGGCTCGTTCTCCTCGCCGTCCCGTGGGGGGGGCAGCTCTTTGGGCGGGAAGCCGTAGCGGATGCACTGCTGCTGCGCCGGCGGCACGTCGAACTGGCTGGCGATGCTCTTCTGCAGCTCGGAGAAGGTGGTGACGGGCAGCAGCGTCAGCATGGCCTGCCGCCCGTCGCTGGTGGTCACCCGGATCTTCTTCTCCTTATTGGACGAGGAGGAGGGGGAGGAGGAGGAGGTTTTGGTGGGCGTGGCGGGCGCTGAAGAGGAGGAGGTTTCTGGAGACCCACTCGGGGGGGAGGACCCGCGGTGTCCCTTCTGCTCCTGCTTCAGTCTGTCGGTCCTCCTCCTCTGCGTGACGAAGGCCTGCTCGCTGATGCTCTGCTGGAGGCTGCGCTCCGCCCGGCTCATCGTCAGCTCCTCTTTGTGCAGCGTCTTTGACTTGTGGCCCGTCAGGATGATCTTGGTGGGCGGCTGCGAGTCTGCCACAGGCTGGACATCCGGGGTGTCGGTGAGACGCTGGACGTGAGCGCCATCGATGGACACTGGGTTGTACTCGTCCGGGTTCTTCTTGGCGGTGTGATGCAGGATGGTGTTGACCACCTTCTGCACCAGTATCTCGCTCCCGAACTCCCCTGGGAAGTGCTTGGTGACCAGCTTCATGGCCACGTCGTACACGTTGCTGTTCAGAGCCGGCTCGGCCTCGTACTGGAACCAGTACACCGTCTCCCTCACCACACGACCCCCCCACTCCAGTGTAATGGGAAAGGCCTCGGGGAGGTTGTCATACTCCTTTGACTCCCAGAAGTGCTTGAAGCCGCAGCCGCACTTCCCGCCCTGGGAACGGGTGTTGGTTCTGTCCCCGTCCAGGTAAACCACCGCCCCGTCCCCGTGGATGTGGCGCACTGACGTGCCGTGACACCAGTTGCATGTGTTCAGGGAGCTCAGTTTATAGTCCGGGATGAGGACGTCCTTCTGGGGGTCGTAGGAGCAGACCACGTTGTTGAGCGGGAAGCTGTAGTTCTTGTCCGGACGCAGCTGGCCGTGGGTGGATTTGGCGAGGTTGTACAGTTTCCCCCCAGGTAGCAGCCACTCCGGGGGGACGTGGAGCTCGGAGAGGGCGCCGCAGATCAGGCAGCGGTGCAGCCGGTTCTCCATCACGGACCTCTTCGCCGCCTCGGTCACCTCCTCGGGCTGGATGCCGATTACGCCGGTGCGCCGGTACACATACTGGTGCACGTCGGCCACCAGCGACGGGTGGATGCTGTGCTTCTCCATGAACACCTCCTCCATGGCGTTCACCAGGCGCATCAGGTATTTGTCCTGCAGGCTGCGGTCGCCGCCGATCACGCAGCTCCCGTCCGGCTCCAGCCTGATGTACTTTCTGATGAGCTCCTGAGGGACGCCCCAGGCCTTTGGCAGCAGGCGGGCCGGCAGTCTGGGCAGCACCGTGTTCTTGATCCCCACCAGAGGGATGTAGTGGTTCCTGCCGGAGCTGCTCCAGGCGATGCAGATGGGTTTGTTGAGCTTCCCATCTTTCCCACTGCACTGCTCCTCGGCCACCAGCCCGGGCAGGAAGGTGGCTGAATAATCCCCAGAGCTCCTCATCCCGCTCAGGGAGTCCAGAAGGATTATGGGTCGGTGGAGGACGTTGGCTAAGCCAAAGATGTGGATGTTGCGCAGCCCGAGGGGCACCCCTTCAGGCGGGATGAACAGCGGGTCGCACTCGTTGATGATGTCCTCCCACTCCGCAGCGTCGATAAAATCCTGAAAGAGGGCCTTGTAGCGGTCCAGGTTTTGCTTGAAGTTCTGCTTCAGGTTCTCTCTCAGGGCGTGCCAGAACAACTCTCGGCCCACCAGCGCTCTGGACACGGCGTGGACCAGGCAGTGCCCGTCCCCGTCCACATGGACCGGGATCAGACACTCCCTGCTGCCATTGGCCTTCTTCACCTCCTCCAGGGTGTCATGGAGGTAAACCAGGCTCCCGGATCGGTCCTTCCCATAACCCATGGTGGACACATGATCCGGCTCTATGAGGAAGGCTCTGTCCCCCAGCAGCGAGCAGTCAAACATCTCACCCTGGTTCATGTCCTGCAGCAGCTTGGCCCTGCCGGTCTGTTTGTCCATGCCGTACCGGGTCAGCACCGGGGACAGCAGCTTGCAGTGGTAGTTGGAGAGCCCCATCACCTTCACCAGCTCAGAGCCTTTCTTCGGGGCCCCGGTGACTCCCAGCAGGGCGTTTCTGAGCAGGTTGTGCAGCACCAGGTCCGGGTCCGTCACCTCCTCCACGCGCAGCAGGTGCTTCTGCTCGTGCCTCTGGCCGCACTCCGTGCACTCGATGCTCGCGGAACCGGCGGGGAAGAAGAGCCGCGCACCACACCTCGGGTCCGGGCACGATCCGGAGAGGATCCGCCGGTCCTTCTTCTTGGAGCTCTGTAGCAGAGACATGTCGAGGGGAGAGGGTGGGGTGGGGGTGGGGGGGGGTAAAGCTTCAGTGGATCAGGAGCCTCATAATCAGAGACGAGAGAAACCAGAACAACACCACAACAACACGGAAGCGGCTGGGTTCTTCCTTTTCCGTTGCTATAACTACGTCATGACGCAAGACTGTGGGAGTTGTAGTTCTATAACGTAAACACACAGAATACTTTTACAGAACATTTACAGACGTGAATCAAAATAACCATCTCTTCGTTTTCCTATAGTCACAATCATTGAAAGACGAGAGGAAATCTGTTTCTGAAACACTTAGAGACTTTTAGATAATAAGAATCATGAACGTTAAAGTGTAATTGCCTACATGTACCAGAATGCAACACGTTGCGGTGACGCTCTGTTGTGTAGGGAAGTCACCAGAACATTTTTATTTTGTTCTTTTTTATTATTTATTCATTTCATGTATTTCGTATTGCTTTATATGTCTTTCTCTTATTTCAACAGTATTGTATATAAAACATGTGGTTCATTTAGTTCTTAAATAAATAAAGGAACAAAAAAAAGTCAACACGGAAGCGGCTGTTTTTTTTACTCCCTTTTCCGTTGCTAACTACATCATGACGGAAGACTGGAAGTTGTAGTTCTATTACAGCAACAGCTTTAAGATATTTACAGACACAAATCACACTTTCCTCTTTGATACTATTACTATAGTAACTCTCGCTCAGTAACTACATTTAAGGTATTTTTATAACAACTGTAGACCGTAAATGATTAGAATAATGAACGTTAAAGTTTAATTGACTACAACTCCCAGGATGCAATGTGTTGCGTAGCGAAGTCAAAACAGCGGAGTCATGGCGGTTTGTGCAGTATGAAGGTGCAGAATGAAAGTGCTCACCTGTAAGCGGGCCAGGGCCAACATCTCACTTAAAGAAACACAAAATAACCAGAGATGCAGATCAAAAAACAGAAACCCATAAAAAGGGACACAAATCCAACCATAAAAACTAGTTTCATTTTCTAAATAATGATTTTTCTAAGGTAATTTTATTATTTTTGGGGGGCCATTGTGATTAAACTTGTCATGTGCTGTTGCGTACTCTTATTTATTTATTATTCACTAGATGTCACTGTGTTTTTTGAGCCTTCAAAATAAAGCCTTTTCATGTCGTCATGGCGACAATAATCAGCATCACATGCACTCCCAGTGACTGGCCACCGGTTGGCGCTGTTTCCCCATGCACCAGCAGCAACCTGCAACGAGATAATAATAATAATAATAATAATAATAATAATAATAATAATAATAATAATAATAATAATAATAATAATAATGATATTGATATTGATATTGATATTGATTTAATACTATTATAAGAATAACATAAAATAAATAGATAAATAATCTGGCTCTAAAATGGTGATTAACAGGGTTGGACGTAATAACAGAAACACCAGTGACCCTTGTTTGATAAGGATAATTTTGTGACTAGATAGCATATGAACAGCCAGAGGGTGGTGTGATCAATAATATCTTCAACTTACTCATACTTTTTTTTTTTTTACATTTATTTATTATGATTTAGATCTAAAATGTTTTTTGTTTTAATATATTTTCATTTGTTCTTGACTTGTTTTTATTTATTAATTGTATGGTCACTTTTTTATTAAGATTATTATAATTTTTTTAAATATGTGTTTTCATTTTATTTCTATAGCGTTATTTGATTTTTTTATTTTAAATAATTTAATTGTAGGGTCATTTCATGGTATTTTAATTTGTTCAATATTTTTGTGTGTTTTAATTATATTTCTTTCATTACTTTATAATTTTTATTTTATTGATATTTTTTCCGTATTTTTTTCATAATTTTATTTGGTTATTTTATTATTTATTTTACATTCAATTCCTCTAAATGTTCCTTTTTCTTTTTGTTATTTAACCTTTTTTTTCATGACATAATCACTGCCCTGAGAAAAGTTCCCGGAACTTCATGCCATCATTTACTGTTAGCCCCGCGTCACCCCCTTACATCACTTCACCGCACATCCGCGGAGTAAACTAGATCCCGTATTAAACTTATTTAATTGCTGCTTTTAAACTCGAATTCGTCACAAAGAATTGGCCTTAAACACATAGCAAGTGTTAAATTAAATGTTGACGATGCCACTCAACCACTGAGGGATCTTTTTGGGGACTACATAGCTCTCAGAAGATTGCCATGTGTGCGGATGTAGAAAGAATCGGAGTATAAAATGGTGAATTGAAGCTGCAGTTTTAGTTTATTCACTCTGAGAGAAAACTCAGAGGAACAGCGTTAAAAAGTCTAGTTTTAAACCTCGTAATTGAGAGCAATATATCTACACACACTGGCATTGTTGGATGAATAAATACACAAGGAAGATTTAACATTCACTCACTGAAACATCTGGAGTTTACGCATCTTTTCTTCACATCTGCACAACTTTATTCTAGGAGTCATAACGGTGAGTTGGTCATGACTGTATTGGGGATAATTAATCTAAAACAGTATGCCGAATTTAACCCTGGTATTATTTAATAGACTAAGCATAAACCTTAGTTTGTTAGCTGTTACTTTAAACTGTAATTTCAGAGTATTAAGTTAAAATAGCATTTTTGTTGACACTTATTTAACAAGTGTTTTTTAGTTATGTTTTAAGCCGAATTGTAGAAGGAACTTTATTGATAATCAATATTTGTATTTGAGTGTTATTTTTTAGTTTTAACCTTTAATTTCAACACAATAAACCCTACATTTACTGTTTCTGTAAGGGAGTTTTGTGTTCAACTTTATTCTAGGAGTCTTTTGGCACTCTCCATGGGGATAATTAAGCCCCAAATTAATATAAAAAGTATTCCGAATTTAACCCTTCTATTAGTTTATACACTCAACATAAACTTTAGTTTGTTGACTGTTATTTAAAACTGTGATTTTAGGTTATTAAGTTTAATTTGCATGTTTTCACAGTCGATTCTTGCGGCTCTGAACTTGTCACGCTAAATGTTGTTGTTGACATTTTTCCCAAGTGCTTTTTAGTTGTTTTTTTAAAGCCGAATTTAAGTACGCACTCTACTGATAGTTTATCTATGTACGTGAGTCTTATTGTAAAGTTTTAAATTTTCATTATAACACAATAAACTCTCAATTTACGTTTTTTTGACGGGAGTTTTGTGTTGCTACTGTACCGTCAAACTACGTCTAATTTATCACTGCAGAATTAAACCTTATGTTTAATTTTTTTCTCTGGTCCCAAGACTAATTCTGATAGCTATAACCCTTAAGAAACTTTTTGTATACAATGCTAAAGCTGTGATACCTGGAGATTGCTAGCTAATCTGCTGAACACATGCATCTCCTTGATTTTCAACTTTAACATGAACTCTTTCTGAGTGGTTTTAAATTGTGTTTTCTAAAACAGTTTCTATGCATGCACACAAAGATTTAAAGATCAGTTTATTAAACTGTTTCTCATTTTAAGAGTTTATTAATGTATAAATATTCCTGTTAAAGTCACATTTATTAGCCTGATCTCAGACCACAAATAAAATAAACCATAGTTCTATTTTTTTAAAGGAACTTTTGTGTGAATGTGCTACAGATGAACTGTGCCACCAAAGGTTACCTGTGCATAAATACATTACATTTCATGTTTCCCAATTCAAGAAAATGCACAAATTGTAGCGATAAGCCAAAAGTCCCGTTAAACAGCCCCATTCTTGCATTCTGCAGATCACTTTGACGCGGTCCAGTTACAGAGTCCTTACTGAGGTTGTAGTTTAACACTTTTAATGTCTCCAAAAAACAAACAATAACTTAAAGAGGACCAAACAGCCAACAGCAGTCACCACAATACACCCTCTTTTGGTGCAGCAGGTGACCTAAATACCAATAACCCACACCCATGTGACAATAGCTGGAAGTGATAACCAATTCCAATTAACCATGGTGAAGGCAAATGAAGAGACACAACGCTGACTCTGGACTCTAACTTCCTGTTTTGTGTCCTCAGCCATCATGCCGCCGGTCTTACCAATGTCCCGAGGGAACTACGACTACGACTACGACACGGTGCAGCCCTACTTCCTGGATGGCGAGGAAGAGGAGGACTTCTTCCCGCCGCCGCGCTGCCAGCTGCTCCCGGGCCCCGGCGAGGACATCTGGAAGAAGTTTGAGCTGCTCCCGACGCCCCCTCTGTCCCCGAACCGGAGACCCTCGCTGTCCGACGCCGATCACTTGGAGGCTGTGACCGAGCTGCTGGATGACGACCGCGAAACCTTCCTGCAGTCCTTCATCATCCAGGACTGCATGTGGAGCAGCAGCTTTGCCGCCGCCACCAAGCTGGAGCAGGCGGTGTCAGAGAGGCTGGCGTCACTCCGGGCTCGCCGTGCATCCTCCACTACGACCAGGTCTAACGGCGTGGTCCTGCAGGACCTCCAGGCTGCAGAGACCGCCTGCATCAACCCCTCCGAGGTGTTTCCGTACAAACTGCTGACAGAGAAGGAAGTGCCATCACAACCGTGTCTGGAGTCCCCGCCTCTCAGCAGCAGCGACAGCGAATCAGGTGGGCGGCAGGCTTTTACTTTGAAAGAGTAATACTCAATACTTCAGGTGCAAGGTAAATGCAATGTCCAGGACTAAAAAGCTAATGTTGGGCTACAAAAGAACTACAGCACGGTCACATGACTTCAGGTCTCCACCGCTAACCTAACGGCGGCTAATGTTGGGTGTGATGACGTTTAGTCATCTTGTTTAGACACTTTAATCCCAGTGGGGGATTTACTGACGGTATTATGCTGTAGACCAAAAGTCTGTTCTGCTTGTACAGTTTCATTCCAATGCTCTAACTCCAGAAATGTTCTTATATTTTCCCCAGAAGAAGAAGAAGAGGAGGAAGAAGAGGAGGAAGAAGAGGAAGAAGAAAAGGAAGAAGAAGAGGAAGTGGAAGAGGAGATCGACGTGGTGACGGTGGAGAGGCTAAAAACATCCCGCCGGTCGAGCCCGTTGGTCCTGAAGCGCTGTAACGTCGACATCCAGCAGCACAACTACGCCGCCCCACAACCACCACCACCACCTCCCCGACATCCTGTCTCTAAACTGGGTAAGTCGGAGAGACTGCGGCCCCCCATATGTTATTGTTATTCTCTTCCCTACTGAGAACAGTTGTCTTTAATGAAATGCATTATGTCAACAGGACTGTTTTAGGTTAGAGGAAAGGAATAATATAATAAAGATGATGAGGTTCAGTTGAATATCTTTATCTTTCTTCAGCCGGCGCCAGTGAGGACCTCCACGACAGGCGACGCACTCACAACGTCCTGGAAAGGCAGCGGCGCAACGAGCTGAAGAGGAGCTTCGCGGCTCTGAGGGCGGAGACGCCGGCCGTCGCCCATAACGAGAAAGCAGCGAAGGTCTTGATCCTGAAAACAGCGACGGAGTTCATCTCTGAGCTGAGAGGGGAGGAGGGGAGGCTGCTGAGGGAGGAGGAGGCGCAGAGGAGGAGGAACAGGAAGCTGCGACACAAACTGCAGAAGCTCAGGACTTCATAATGACCGGACCCTATGTTTTATGTTCAACACCTGTTCCTCATGTGTGGCTGCAGCTGGAGAGTACACTGAAGGGTTTTGGTTTGGTAAATAAAATGTTGGTGCGTCACTTCCTGGCAAAATGACGGCCCCGCCCACTTTCAGGTGAACACAAAGAAACGGCGCCAAGCGGAGAGAGGTTTGATCATCCCTAGAAGCTGCTGAAAGTGTATTACACGTCAAACAACAAGAACATGTTGAGGAGCAAGAAGACATCCCCATTGATACGATGACGTTTGATCAGCACGGTTTTCTTCTAAATGTCCCAAAATGAGATATTTTCCTCTTTGAGATCAGACAGTACAGTTATTCTGTGTACATTTACAAGTTAATGATTTTGCAGAATAAAACATAGTCTTCAATTTAAAAACCGCAGTCGTAAATTCAGAATTTTACAAATTTTCATCCACGTCTTTGCTCAAGATTTTTGGGGAAACAGCATTAAAAGACATTTTTCATGAAGATAAATTGACCATGAATCAAATCTCAAAGCAGATGGAGATTAGTTTATCGTTGCAGCTCTAATATTCACATCTAAAATAACTATCATGCCTCTCGGTCTGTCGTGTCTCGTATTAATATGTTTTATTTAAAGCACATGACCCAGGTGTTATATATATTAGTAATATAATGTGTGTTTATTTAATGATCATCCACTCCCTGAAACATGGTTTTGTTTTTGTGTTTTGTTTTTACCTACATTTTTATATTTGTCTTCAGCACAAGAGGAAGTTCATGCTCTGCATTTTTCAAAATAAAAGCCCTTAGGACACTGGAGGCCCTGTTTCAGTAAAAGATGTTGTCAGATTCGTAATTACAATAAATACAGAAGAGAAGGAACCCTTACTGGTTCCACTGAGGAACCCTTACTGGTCCCACAGAGGGGAAATGTACACTCTTCATTGACCCATCCTGATGTCGGGAGCAGTTGTTCTGCCATATACACGGCGCCCCGGGAGCAGTGTAGGGAACGGTGCCTTCAGGAACACCACGGTAGCACTTGGTCTGTCAGGGACTTGAACCGGTGACCTTCAGGTTCCCAAGTCAAGTCCCCACAGACTCCCCCCCCCCCCCCCCCCCATTAGTGTATTAATATGAATAAAGATATTAAAAACAGGATTATTGCTTGAAAAGTACAGTGTAGTGAAGTAATGGAGAATAATGGGATAAAGCAGAGATTATTTAACCAGTTATTGAAACATGTAATAC
Source organism: Eleginops maclovinus (assembly GCF_036324505.1). Taxonomy (NCBI): domain Eukaryota; kingdom Metazoa; phylum Chordata; class Actinopteri; order Perciformes; family Eleginopidae; genus Eleginops; species Eleginops maclovinus. The sequence goes on from NC_086354.1 coordinate 25,209,932, forward strand.
ATATTCTAAACAGATGGAGGAGATCTGGGGGGTTTCCCTTCGAGGAAAAAATCAAAAGGGGAAAAACGATCTGCGGTGTTTAAAAAATAAAACGTGTTGTTAAATCTGGAAAATGTAAATGAGTCACAAGTGAGTCGGCGGTTCCCCCACATCACTTCCTGTTTCACGCTGGCCTCACGTTCAGCTTCAACAACAACACTTCTGCAGAAACACAGCTCTGATACTCAGACCTGAGGGGGGGATTACCCTGTCCTGAGTGGCACTAAATTAAAAACTAGTTACACAGGGATTTCAGACTTTGCAAACCATTTACATGCACTAACATCTATAGAACAAAAAGTGCAGTTGAAATGTTGAGAATAAAAATGTGAAAATGAAAAAAAGAAAAAAAAATAGAGAATTTTTTCCAAATTATTTTTTATTAAGCTGAAATATTGAGAATAAATGTTGAATTATAAAGAATTATTTTAATTACCAGCGTTGGTGCTTCGACTAAACTGTGAATCTATTCTCAAAATGTACATTTAAAAAAAATATTCCTTTGATTCATAATTTAAAATGTTTAAACAGGTTTTATTATAATTGTTATTATATTTATAATTAATAAATATTATATTTACAATTATTATCATTATTATTATCATATGTACTATTATATTTACATTGTTATAATTGTTATTATTATTATCATTATTAATATTATTTATTATTATTATAATTGTTTTACTTTTTAATATTATATTTAAATGTATGATTATAATAAATATAACATTAATAACATTAATAATAATAATAATAATAATAATAATAAATATAATAATAATAATAATTATTATTATTATAATAATAATTATTATAATAAATATAACATTAATAACATTAATAATAATAATAATTATTATTATTATTATAATAATAATTATTATTATTATAATAATAATTATTATTATAATAATAATTATTATTATTATAATAATAATAATTATTATTATAATAATAATAATAATTATTATTATTATAATTATTATTATTATAATTATTATATTTATTATTATTATTATTATTATTATTATTATTAATGTTATTAATGTTATATTTATTATAATAATTATTATTATAATAATATAATAATTATTATTATATAATAATAATAATAATTATTATATTATAATAATAATTATTATTATAATAATTATTATTATAATAATAATTATATAATAATAATATTATTATAATAATAATAAATATATAATAATAATTATTATATTTATTATTATTATAATAATAATTATTATTATAATAATAATTATTATTATTATAATAATAATAATAATTATTATTATTATAATAATAATTATTATTATAATAATTATTATTATAATAATAATAATAATTATTATTATTATTATAATAATTATTATTATTATTATAATAATAATAATTATTATTATTATAATAATAATTATTATTATTATAATAATAATTATAATAATAATAATTATTATTATAATAATAATAATTATTATTATAATATAATTATTATTATAATAATAATAATAATAATTATTATTATTATAATAATAATAATTATTATTATAATAATAATTATTATTATAATAATAATAAATATAATAATTATTATTATTATATTTATTATTATTATAATAATAATTATTATTATAATAATAATAATAATTATTATTATAATAATAATTATTATTATTATAATAATAATTATTATTATAATAATAATAATTATTATTATAATAATAATTATTATTATAATAATAATATTATTATAATAATAATAATTATTATTATTATAATAATAATAATTATTATTATTATTATTAATGTTATTAATGTTATATTTATTATAATAATTATTATTATTATATTTATTCATACATATTAATACTGTTACTCCTTTAATGCTTAATGTAAATCCCTTGTTAAAAGTTGCTTTATGGATGAAAGCTTATGTTTCCTGCTCTCACTGCATCACTGGAGACGGGTTTCCGCTCCTACAGCAGAGAGTTGACGGATAGAAAATGAAGGTGTAAAGTTTTCTGTTGTTGGTTAAAAAACATCAAACAGAGGCTAAAAATACTGCAGTTTCCTGAGCTTCAAACGCACCGCCAGCAGTTCTTCTGAGAAGAGAAACTGAGCTTCAAGAGAGACTTCATCTCATGCAGTTCAAACATCGTCTTTGAGGATCCTCTACATCCTCCAAACATTAGAAAACATTAGAGCACTAGTTATGTGTTTGTTGTTGTTGTGTGGATTTCTATAATACACACACACACACACACACACACACACACACACACACACACACACACACACACACACACACACACACACACACACACACACACACACACACACACACACACTGCTGCCCATAATAGGCCTTTCCTTCCTGCTGGTCAGAGGTTGGATCCTCTGTACGACTGATAGTGCCGCTTTGCATCGTGGGTAAACTGTTGAAGTGTTATCAGCCGTTTGGGTTCAGGTGTTCAGCTTCACCTGTTGTTGGTTAACCAGACTGTAGCTGCTGATTAGATTACACACACACACACACACACACACACACACACACACACACACACACACACACACACTGATGCACATCCCATAATACACAAACCACACTGGTTACCATAATATTGGGGTCCTTAGTTAGAGAGTTTCAGGCTCTTATAAGACGCTAATGACCTTTTGAGGGTTGGGCAGCAGCTCCAAACATCAACGTCATATCTCAATTACACGTTTTCTGAGTAAAGTAATCACACATTGTTAGTATAAATAGACAGTTTCTCTCCTAAAAAGGTTATAACTTGATAGCAGTTCATTTAAAAGCTTAAAAACTGTTTACCTGGCAGGTTAAGGTTGATAAAGCTATGCTACGCTATGCTAAGTAATAGCAATTATGCTCTCACCGGATGTGCGTAAGGTGAAAATGGAGAACCATACATCTGTACTTAGGAACAGTACTGGAGTTAAAGTACCCACGCTGTATTTACTGAAGTACAACATCAGAGTACTTTAAGCCAGGATTGAGGTCAGGTATTAACAGTGTGTTGACGGTTGGTTTACAAACAGTTGGAGCAGGTGACAGGAAGTGGAGAGATAAAGTTTTACTGATAATAAAAACCCTGCAGGTTTATTTTTAACTTCCTATCTGAAGTGATAATAATTCCTGACCTGATTGTGGTCACTCAGGGAGGCTGTGGCTCAGTGCGCTGGGATCATGGGAGCACTGGTTCAAACCCACTGCAGTCAGCAAGTCGTTGTGTCACTGGGAGAGTGGTTCACCCCTAGTTGCTCCTGTTGAGATTACCCCGGACGCTTTGGGTGAAAAACGTTTAATAAGTGACATGTAATGTATGTTAAATCTCAGCGCAAACCACTGTTTGTCCCTGCAGGCCACCGTACACTCAACCGAGAGGAAACGCCGCTTTTTTAATTTGGAATTTTGTGAGGAAATGTCTTTTTATTTATTCAAACAACAGGTCTGTTTAAAGACTCTGATGTACATTAATTATGTCAAGACTGGAGTCTGTGTCTCATGTGAAAAACCACAACAAAATAAAATAACAAAATCATAAAATAAATTACAGAAAAAGGGGGAAATATTCATAAAATAAAATAAGAAATCTGTACAGAAAATAACAAAATATATGAGATATTGTCTGACATCGAATTGGTGAAGTAAAAATGGATGCTTTTTGTTTCTTAAATTTGTAAAATTATGTTTTGTTTTTTCATGGAAAATGTTCCAGGTCTTTCTTCTTAAAATTTCAGGGATTTTACTTGTTTTTAACATAATATTCAGAATTTCTAAGAATAAAGTTTTTAATTAACAAGATAAAGGTGGAAACAGTCAAAGTGATGAAATAAAAGTGAACCAAATCATCATCTTAAAAATATTCAACGTTTCTCTCATAAATGTGTGGCTCTGTATTTTATTTACTGGCAATTATTTTGACTTTATTCTCAGTGAACATTTCTTTTTTACTTTCATCTTCTTCTCCTTTGAATATTACCTCCATACCTCCTGTGGTATTTTTATTTTCCAGTTAACTTTTAACTTTAAATTAAATCTAGATAAAGCTTAATGTGAGTTCATCAGCAGGACCTTAAAGAGACCGTTACAGAAGGCGGTCCTACCCCCAACTTTCTGTCCCTTTGATCTCAGGTGAGACACACACACACACACACACACACACACACACACACACACACACACACACACACACACACACACACACACACACACACACACACACACACACACACACACACACACACACATACACAATACAGCAGCTTGGACATCTAATCTGCACACAAATTACTCTTGAGATAAGATTGTATTTGAACATAAAAAAAAAAAGATGTTTGGCTTTTATTTTATTTACTTTTTCCTTGTTCACAGATGGCCAGCTAGCGCCCCTTCAGGCTACACAGATTATTACAGGCACGGCTTTCCTGGTATCTAATTTTGATAATTTATTTTAAAAATAATATATTTTTTACATTTTATTCTAATGTTTCTTGATTTTTGCAAATAAATGCTTTTTATTTTCTGTTACAATGGGAGGAAATGCAATGCTGGGTTGAGAAATATTAATGTGTATTTGTATGCAAGTGTGTGTCTGAGACTGTTAAGGAAATAAAGCTATCAAATAAAACACAAACTGAGTCTCTGAATTCTTTGGAGGTTAGTGATTCCCGGGAAAAATATCTGGACAGGAAGTAACACACATTCCATTAGTGTGTGTGTGTGTGTGTGTGTGTGTGTGTGTGTGTGTGTGTGTGTGTGTGTGTGTGTGTGTGTGTGTGTGTGTGTGATAAAATGGAAAGTTTTACATCTGTTATCTTAAATCTCATTCTGACTCACTGTGTGTGGGTGTGCGTGTTTGCTTTGCTACCTTTGTGAGGACCAATTACATTGTGATATTTAGTTTGGTCCTCACTTGGGTAGTAATATGAGAACTGGGGAGTAAGAGATTAGATACTGGTTGTAGGCCTTCTATTAGCACTCGTGTGTGTGTGTGTGTGTGTGTGTGTGTGTGTGTGTGTGTGTGTGTGTGTGTGTGTGTGTGTGTGTGTGTGTGTGTGTGTGTGTGTGTGTGTGTGTGTGTGGTGGGTGGGTGGGTGTACCTAAATTCTTTCAGCTAACTGTAATCCTCAGAGTTTGATTCCACTGGGTCACACTTCCCTGTGAAATCTGGAAATTACTCACATTTGAGAAAAACAGACAAACAAAACACAACAAATCACGACAACAGTTACAAATATAATCAGACAATTTAAAAAATGAAGAATCAAGACAAACACAGTCGAGAGAACAAAAGCAAACGTGCAGTCAGAGAGCAGTGAAAAGCAGAAGTGAAACGATGAGTCTTTAAAAGGATCTAAAAATAAAAACTGTTCCTCAATCAACAGGTTTTTATTGGGACACTGGAGCAGACAGACGGGATTAATCATGTCCTTGTTATTGTATGTTGAAATACTGACAGTAAAGAGAGGTGCAGATCCAGAGACGAGCATTTAAGAAAGGTCCTATTAGGAGAATCGGCACCTTAATGCATCATTGAGCATCAGAAGAAACGAAAAAGCATCACCAGGTTTCGGGGAAAATACAGAGTTGGTCGTCAAAATTTTACTTAAAATGTCCAACGGAAGACGCACCTGTTTCTATTAAATATAATTCAGTGACACACACACACACACACACACACACACACACACACACACACACACACACACACACACACACACACACACACACACACACACACACACACACACACACACACACACACACACACACACACACACACACACACACACAATAAAAACTTTTCAAAAATTGTATTTCCTCAGATCATCAGAGGGCGCCCCTAGAGGCCACATAGTACATTACAGACACAAATACTAGTAAACTATATTAATAACACACGTTTGGGCAATTTGATTGAAGTAAAAACAGTATTTGGAAGAGCTGTATTGGCATAATAAAATCACTCAATATTTGTGGTAATTCAAACCCAAACTTGTGCATGAAAATAAAATAACACTGCTGAATAAAATCCAAGGAGAACTGACTTTTTCTTAAAAATGTAAAAACTTTATTTGGCCAACATAGACATCATTAAGAACAATTACTGCTATACAATCCCTGACACTGAAGCATTAACACAAAATAAAATAAAAGATTTCCAGTCAACACTGATCAGATCAGTTTCAAACTAAATGTGAGGTTTCCTCGTATCAGTACCGTCTTCCTTTCTTAAATAATCCAAAACTTCTTTCAACAAAAATCACACACAATTCTAATATTTAAACTTTTCGGATAAAGAAATGCATCGACCATGAGGCTGTATCTCTCAGCCTTCGGAAAAACGGACATCACATTACGGCGACAGGGTACCGGGGATCATTTGATCTTGGAAATCAGGATTTTTCTTACAAAACAGAAACATTCATTTCAGGAAATTGTGGTTTTTACTTGAAAACGTTTTGAGTTCTTGGAGAAAAAAAAATCCTGAAAAATGGAATTATCTTTTTATGGAAGTTAAATTATTTTCTTGATTTAAAAAAAAAATGTATTCATTTTTTCCCAGAAATGTTTGACTTTAAGTTACTTTATTTAACGATTGCCAATTTCTGTTTGAAAATGTTTGAAATCATTTTTTTTTTCTCTTGAATATTTTTGATTTTGTTTTTCAGAATTTTTCCCAAAAAGAGTTAAATCATTTTTGGATTTCATTTTTACATTTTTGTGGAAATTGTGTTTTTTTTTTTTTTTTTTTTACATTTTAACGATGAAATGTTTGACTCGGTTTTTTAATTGTTTTATTTTATCTATTGACAAAATCTTGCAGTAGAACGGTCAACAAAAAACAGAAATATTTTTATATTTGTTTTGGATTTTTATTATTTGATATTTTAGGATTTGTCTAAATATCTTGTTTTTTTGATGGAAATTGTAAAAACAATTATTGGACTAAATAATCTTAACAATCTTTTAAGTTTTGGTTTTGTAAATGTGAGAATTTATCTTCGTAAAATCCGTACTTTAATGCTTAACATGACTTTATTCTCTGTTAAAAGAAAACAGAATATTTCCCGTTTTCTTTCTAAATGTACGACTTATTTTTATTGCAGAAATTGCCCCCCGTACCTTGTCTCCATATTTATTTACTTTTACCAAAAAGCACAGTTTTACCTCTTTTTCTTGCATCATGAAATTAAAACATTGTTTTTCTTGTTTTCTTTTTTTTGTACAACAACAAAACACAGCTTGATTTTCAATCGAGAATAAAAAAACAACAACATTTGAGGTGAAACAGAAATATTAGCTAAAGGTTTGTTCAGTAGTTTTTCTTGAAATTTGGACCACAACACTTTTTATCTTTCCAGTTTCAGTTTCAGTTAATTTGGCTGCAACATGGTTTTTATCTGCTTGGAGGTCGCCTCATCGTTCAGATGCTTGGTCGTATACCTGAAGGTTAATAATAAACCATTTAAAAAGCATGTGTCATCAAATGTGTCTCTTAAATAATCAACAACATAAATGAATAAATAAATGCAAAGATGTTTTCAGACCTGAGAGCGTTGAGTAACCCCTCCACACTGTTGGGCGGCTGCTCCTTCAGCACCCTGATGCAGCCTTTCATCTGAAAATGATTATCAATATTATTATTATTATCAATATTATTATTATTATCAATATTATTATTATTATTATTAATATTATTATGATTATTATCAATATTATTATTATTATTATTATTATTATTAATATTATTATTATTATCATTATTATTATTATTATTATTATTATTAATATTATTATTATTATTAATATTATTATTATTATTATTATTATTATTATTATTATAATAATAATAATAATAATAATAATAATAATATTATTATTATTATTATTATTATTATTATTAATATTATTATTATTATTAATATTATTATTATTATTATTATTATTATTATTATTATTATAATAATAATAATAATAATAATAATAATATTATTATTATTATTATTATTATTATTATTATTATAATAATAATAATAATAATAATAATAATAATATTATTATTATTATTATTATTATTAATATTATTATTATTATTATTATACCATTTTAAATGTTTTTTAAATGTCATTGTTTATTTTATTCATATTATACTTGTATGGAAGTTGATGCTGAATGTCATAAACTAAACTAAAGTCAAATAAAGTCTTGGATTATCTGAAAAAAACCCTCATCACAGAAAATATTTCATTTTTGAATGTTATATTTATGAAATACTTTTGAAAGAGTTCATATATCTACATTTATGATTTGAATTATTTTTCAGAAATTGTGATTTTTTTACATTCAAATTAAAAGAAATATTTCAGAATATTATCATAAATCCTCCAAAATCGCAGAAGAAGTGGGTTTTCTTGTTGTAAATGTAATTACTTGAATGACTTTTACCTAAAAATGAAAAAAATGATTTGATTATTTGTGTCTCGTGAACGTACGTCTATATTGGAAGTCTTAACGAAGGCTCCTGCAGGGTGAACGTGGTCGTACAGGATGATGACGCCGACCATCACACGGAGGCAGAACAGCACCGTCTCCTCGCTGGCAAAACGACTGCGGTACTCCCTGCACACACACACACACACACACACACACACACACACACACACACACACACACACACACACACACACACACACACACACACACACACACACATAATCATTATTATTTATTTGAATTAAAATGGTATTATTATTGTTATTATATTTTTTACTATTATTCTTTATTATTATTATTTTTAATATTAATAATACCACACACACACACACACACACACACACACACACACACACACACACACACACACACACACGTAAGGACTCACGGTGTTTCCAGCATCACTTTACACACACTGGCCATCGTACTCAGACAGTCTGTCGTGTTCTCGAGCGGGAGTTCTGGGTTCTGCAGAACAATAAAGTTTTATTCAATAAAACGTTGACTCCTAAAGAATCTCAGTCATCAGGAAAAAAATATAAATCATTTGCATTTTTTAAAACATAACAACAAATACATAATCATGGAGCCTTTTTGTGAGACTTTCTTTACATGATCATGAAACTATTTTTAAAGCTTTTAAACCTAATTAAAAACATAATCATACATTTTATTTAAAAAAGGTTTGTGTTATAACATGTTTTCCTTTCAAAGGTGTCCAGAAGGATTTATGAACAATTTATTCATTATTCATAAATCATTTGTTCATAAGTTCTTAAATATTTAAACATAAGTACTCAGGAGTTTTCATTAAACTTCCCTTCATAGATTAGTGAGGCGAGGGCGCCCCCTGCAGGCCACGGTGTGCATTACATCTACATTTATAATATAAGGCATGATTTTAAATCCATTGTTCTAACACTTAAATAAAACATGTCCTTAATTAATGCAAGGACAGACTATTTTACACCTACACTTTACATTGCACTATTTACGATCTGCATATTTCTTACTTTTATTTCTAATTCTTTTCTGTTTCATATTGTACTTTATTTTGCTGCGGTAACGAAAACATTTCCGAGTTTGGGATTAATAAAGTGTGTCTGAGTCTGAATTTATTTCTATTTTTAATTTAGCTTTGTTGTAATTATCACATTGATCTTATTTTAATAATGTCTTTGATAGTCCAAAACATGTTGTATAAATCATTTGTGTCTTTATTTCATTCATATTTGATTGTTTTATTATTATTACTTTCAATAGCAACCAAAATGTCAAAACACAAACTCTCAATGATATAAAAATAAAAGAATAAGTTAATGATTGAACTAAATGTTTCAGCACATAGAATGGATTCATCAGAGGTTTGTTGGTGGAAACAGAGAACATGTCATTCCTAAAATTTAGGAAATAAAATGAAATAACACAAAGATTTGTTTTTTACAAATAAACCGTTAATACATTAATACATTTGTTTTGACTCACATCGGAGACGAACTTTGACGTGGCGTCACTTAACGTCTTCAGCATTGGCGTGGCGCTGGCGTAAAACAGAGACATCCGATTGGCCAGCTCGTTGTTGACCTCATTTCCTGCGTCGGCCTGAAAATACAATAATAAAAAACCACTAAACAAAGAACATCTTCTTTGATCTAGTTCAGGATGATTTCACCAACTCTGAGTCTGCAGATTTCTGCTATTAGCATCAGCATTGGTAATTACGCGGCTTAGTTGAATACTCGATTCTGATTGGTCAATTGGACATTTTAGTGGTCAATAAGACAGTAGGGCAGACCGCAGTTAGGCACAACAAGTCCCAACTGACCAATCAGAATGGAGTATTCATTTGAGCTCTAATATACAGTATATATATTATTGGACGTGTTGTTGTTTACAGCCAGGTTGTTGATGCGCATGCGGCTGATGGTGCGTCTGTAGTAGCTGAAGTCGTTCTGGATCGCCGGGTTCGTCATCTGGAGACGAGAGAAGGAGAGAAAATCAGCTCCTCCCACACTGCAGGGGGGAGGGGGCGGAAGTAAAGGAGGGGCAGCAGGAGGTGTATAACGAGCAGGAGGTGCAGCAGGAGTTGTAACGAGCAGGAGGTGCAGCAGGAGGTGTATAACAAGCAGGAGGTGCAGCAGGAGGTCTATAACGAGCAGGAGGTGCAGCAGGAGGTGTAACGAACAGGAGGTGCAGCAGGAGGTGTATAACGAGCAGGAGGTGCAGCAGGAGGTGTATAACGAGCAGGAGGTGCAGCAGGAGGTGTATAACGAGCAGGAGGTGCAGCAGGAGGTGCAGCAGGAGAAGGAAGTATCTTGAGCTTGTCGAAGTGAAGCTCGAAGAGCAGCAGTGGAAGGAGGAGTACCAGAAAGAGTAGGAAGTTAAGAAGGTGCATCAGAAGGAGATGCATTATGAGGAGGTGCATTAGGAGGTGCAATAGGAGGTTCATTACAAGGAGGTGCATCAGAAGGAGGTGCAGTAGTAGTAGGAAGTTAAGGAGGTGCATTACCTTGAGCTCTTCATAGCGCAGCATGAAGTTCAGCAGTAGAAGGGTTGCATTAGAAGGAGGTGCAGTACGAGGTGCAGTAGTAGGAGGTGCTGTAGTAGCAGTAGTTGGAGGAAGTGAAGTAGGTGCATTAGGAGGAGGTGAAGTATCAGGAGGTGCATTAGGAGGAGGTGCAGTATCAGGTGGTGCATTAGGAGGAGGTGCATTACCTTGAGCTCGTCGAAACGCAGCGTGAAGTGCAGCATGTGAGCGAACTGTCGAGCCAGAGCCTGTTTCTGCTCCAGCTGCTGAGTGGGGGTGGAGCCGGAGGAGGTGAGGACAACCAGGAGGGAGCGCAGACTCACCTCTGGGGGGGGAGAGGGAGGTACATTCTGACAGTTAATGATCCATCTTTTTAGTAATCAACACAACTCATGCTAACTGTGCTAATAACGTCTGCAGGTGAGCATCTGCAGGACTCAGAGCTGCAGACCCCGCTCGCTGCGGGCCGTGCCGCCCCGTCCCCCCCGCTGCGATGTGTAGCGCCCCCTGCTGGCCGCAGAGAGAATCACAACAACATGACGCCATCACCATCTGAGTCTCTCACCGAGCTTCTGGGAGAACTCATAGAAGGTTTTCAGTTTCCCAACCAAAGGAACCACAGCGGACCAGGCCTTCTCCTGCACCCCCCCCACACTGGGACTCTGGATCGCCTGACACACACACACACACACACACACACACACACACACACACACACACACACACACACACACACACACACACACACACACACACACACACACACACACACACACACACACACACACACACACACACACTAATTAGTAATGCAGTGCAGTAGAGGAAGAGAGTAGCATGAGCAGAAAGCACTTGCAGAGAGTATAAGTACCTCGGCTGTGTACTTGTACTGCAGTACTTGTGGAAAAGTACTCACCTGCCGGATCTCCTCCCCCGCCCCCCTGTACTCCTGCAGCTGCTGCAGAACCAGCCGAGCCTCCAGCAGAACCTCATTCACCTCCTCCCACAGCGTTGTCTCCGAGAGGGAGGGCTGAGCGTCTACACACACACACACACACACACACACACACACACACACACACACACACAGAGACACACACACACACACACACACACACACACACACACACACACACACACACACACACACGTGTCAGCATTCTGCTGTTTCCTTCCTGTCCTTTCAGAGTAAAAGAACTAATTTAAAGATGGAGGGATATTATAACAGGAGAGAGGAAGTGTGTGTGTGTGTGTGTGTGTGTGTGTGTGTGTGTGTGTGTGTGTGTGTGTGTGTGTGTGTGTGTGTGTGTGTGTGTGTGTGTCTCACTCTCAAAGTCCAGGAAGAAGTTTCCTCCATTGTTGTCGATGTCTCTCGTTAGAACTTTGATCAGGTTCCCCATGCTGCTGCGGAGAGAGGGAATACACAAAGTATAAATACAGAGCTGAGATATAGAAGAGTTCAAAAGCACAGAGATGAAAACAGTGAGTCTTAAACTGAGTAAAGGCTTCAGCAGACAACGCTGACGCTCAAAGGGGCTGATCTGACTTTTACCCCTCTCCCTGCTTTAGTGATTTGAAATCTTTCATTTTTATTTTTAACGATATTTAGGATTTCTTTAAATAGATTTTCCTTCTCTTTTTTTTGTCGTTGTGTGTCTAACGTTGGCCTCTTGCAAATGTTTCTTATAATAATATTCTCAGTAGACTAGATGTCCGGTGGGAGGGAGTTTCAGAGGGGGGGTGCAGAGCGGCTGAAGGCTCTGGACCCCACGGTGGTTGGGGTGGTGCAGTGAGGTAGATAGATAGATACATGTAAAGGACGGCTCAGTCATACCTGCAGGACGGTACAGCAGAGACTCTGCAGATCTTCCATCGCAAACTGAAACGCTTCTGTTTGATTGTATTTTGTTAATTCAATTCTTGTGAAAATAATTGTTTAAAGGACTTCACAGAGTGAGCTGAGGGAATCCAGAAGCTCTTACTACGGTAGGACCTGCTTGAAGTGAATATATCTGACCTTTCCTTCTTGTTCAGAGTTTGATTCTATATGTTCATTGCACTTCAGTTGGAGGAAGGAAATGTAGTGGTAACAACTGTAAAACTGTTAACTAAACTCTCCGCACACACATTAAACTACTGTCTCCGCAGAGTGTGTGTCTCCTGGTTAGAAACAGAAAGAGGAAGTTCTAAAGTCTCTGAAAGTTTGGCCTAAATTTAAAAACAGAGGAAGTTCAGCAGAGCTCAGATCAGCTGAGAGACGTCGAACACAGAAACACATCTGCAGATTCATCCAAAAAATCAACCATATGTCCTCTCCTTTCCCTCCAAAACTCAGAAAACACAAAGTAAAGCCACAGGTATCAGCAGCCAAACCTTCTAAACGATCAGCTTTAACAATATGTATCCCTCCATATAGCATGTGTTCTGTTCATGCATGTTCATTGTAGTAAAGGCAGGTTTATTTATATCTGCATTAACGTCTGTCTGAATTAAGCACATTTTAAACCCTTTCTTATTATGGTCTTCTTGATTATTTTGTATTATGATTTGAACCGTTTTTAATTGCATTTATGCTGTGCACGTTTATATTATTAAAACCAGATGTTATTGAACTCATTAATGATGAAGTTTTACTATGGATTAAGAAACGTGGCAGTCTAACATGTCATTGTCACATCACATAAGTAGTTTTACTTTTGGTACTTTAAGTATATTTTGTATGCAGGACTTATGCTTAGTATTTCTACACTCTGGTACTTCTACTTTTACTCAAGCACAAGATCTGAGTACTTCTTCCACCACTTGCTATTACACACAATAAGTATTTGTACACAGTACTTCTGTTACTGAAGGCAGTAGTACTTCTTTAATATTAATATGCAGGTTCATGTTAGTAATACCAAATATTACTCAAGTAATCGCTGGCATTAAAACAAAGTTGCTCCACCTTCACCAGCTTCTGTATTTACGAACACTGACAGAGTACTTCACACTGCACTCTGAGTACTGTTGCTTCAGATCTGAGTGCTTCTCCCAGCTCTCTGTGTATGGATTAAAACAAAGTTAGCTCCACCTTTACCAGCTTTTTATTTTACTGCAGTAAACTCTTGCTGTAACAGAGTATTTGCACTATGAGGACTCTAACCTCAGAATTGGGGACTCCTCTCTTACACGGTCCCTACCTTCAGTAATGCTCCTCGGTGCTTCGGAATCTGATCTCAGAGCAGCAACACACACGTATAACTCCTCAGAAGCGACTTAAAGCTGATAATAGTACAACAGAAACATGATAATAAAGACATAAAGCCGTGCAATGTGTGGTTCCGTTTGTTCCTGGTGCATGACTCTGCAGGACCTGACATGTCTGCAGTATCCACCCAAACAGAGACCTCGCCCCCCCCCCCCCCTACTCTATACAGACCCTCCACCCAGACCCCCCCTGCTGCTCACCTAGCCGAAAACGGATCGATATGTGTGGGTAGATCCCGGAGGTGAGGCCGGGGGCTGCTCGGTGATCGGCGGGTCTCAGGTGTCCCAGCCTCCGTGAACCCGGAAATCTGCTCCGTTAACTATAAAAGGAGTGATTTCCTCACCAGGAACTGAGGCAACGCAACCTGCAACCTCACTGTCGGCCGATGGAGGCAACCTGAGCCCCACTCAGCAGCAGAGAGAGAATGGGGCAATTTGTGGAGGGAATGTATGGAAGATCATTAATGCCAGGACAAGATCATGCCTGTTAACAGAGGTGTCAAGTACACTTACTAAAGTACTTATTTTAAGGTACTTTACTTCAGTGTTTTATCATTATTCATCTGTTATCATTTGTATACTCTCATTTTTGTTCTAGGTTTTAATATGCTTGTTATTGTTTCTTATTCTTATTACTCTTATTACTAATATTAACATTAGTAATATTAATATTAATTAATTTAATAATTAATTAAATATTAATATATACCCTTTTTGTATTTAAAATATATATATTATTAATATTGTATTTTAATTGTTGTATGTTTATTTTGTATTTTGGGATGTTTGTTTGGTCATAATTATAATCATTTCTTTATTTTTTATCAGTGTTATTTAATTCATTGTATTTAATATTATATTCTTGTTTTTAGGGCATCACCTTTTCTTGTCAAGTTTTTTGTTCTGTTTTGTGATTTTATCTGTTTTTTTTAATGTATGATACTTTTTTATTCAATAACCTTCACCTTTTTTATTTTAAAAGGTTTTCTTTAATATAGACTTCAGTTTTTATCTTTATCACTTTATAAAATATGAGCTTTTTTAAAATGTTATCTTTTTAAATATTTGAACTCCAATTCTTTTTATTTGTTCTTATTTGTTAAGACATCTGGGTAGATTTATTCCATTATAATTGGAAAGGGTGGGCTTATTCATTGAAATTTAACAATATGCATTAGTTTTGTTTCAATTCTGTCTAATACTTTGTTTGTACTTTGTTTGTGTACATGGAATGTCATGAAGCATTTTCGATAATAAAATATATTTAAAAAACGTCTCGATTGCATCTTATTTTGGAAGCTAACCAGGGAACACAGAAACTCCATTCAAACATCAAATAAGCTCAATTACCAAATTCTGTCTCTGAGTTTTATCATTTCTGACCATGCTGTGGCTGCGAGGTGTTATAGTCGTCTTTCAGTAGGAAGTTTGTGGGTTCAATCCTAGCTATGTGGGCTTGGTGCATTTCATAGTATCTGATGTAACAGAGTTGAGAAGAGCTTCAAAATCAAGCATCTCAAACCTGCTGAAATTCCCACCCCTTTCACTCCTGTTACAGAGTTTAATAAGGTAGTCTAATTTTATTTTATTGTCCTTTGTATAATTATATTTTCTTATTTTTTGGGGTCTATGAATTTAGATAAAATTATGTTATTTTTCATTGTTACATATATTATTATTATGATAATATGTGTAACTTTTATCGGGAGATCCAGAAACTAATTGAAATATAGCTCCTACATTTCCCATGGTACCCCGCGCCGACGGACGGAAGTGCGTCATCACGCTTGACCTTGTCTTCTTCTCTTGGTTTTTCCTACAGACGCAGAGGACAGCATGGCGAATAAAGATCCAGCAGTGAGTATTTTTAATTTAACAGTTTCATCTTCATTTATCTCACATTATTGCCTTCCGGTCGGTTGGACTGCTCTGCTTCCCGCGCAGATTCATGACATTATAAGCGCTTAAAACACCACGTGAGGGTCTGATGTAAGCTAGCAGTCAAAGTAATGTTATTTAAAACTTGTATTTTAAAACCTCCCAGTTAAAAATAGAGACAGTTACTTAAGTTGAAGGAGTTCTTACATCTGAATAACATTGGGTTAAAATCCCACTTGACAGTCTTACAGGAATATTTAAGTTAAACTAAGATGCCAGGGTCCATCTAAAAACAGTACAATTCAATATTTCCTCCAGTTTAGCAATACATTATCGCGAAATAACACACTATTTTAAACCTGTATATAATTAAGTATAATCTCCTCTTCAAGTCGGGCTATATTTGGTACACAAAGCTGCTTTTATTATTTTAAGATCATCATTTATAAGAAGAGTTGCACCGTAATCCATAATGTTAACCAGCCTGGACATCAAGCAGTCGTACATGCAAACAAATGCAGAAATGCAGGTTTTCTGTCTAACTAACTCATTGTTGGGGGTTATCTATAATCCGAATTAAATATAAGACTGTATTCATTCTATATATAAGTCATTTATGCTTAAATGTATTGTGGATGTGTGTTTCTGCTGGAAACATTAAAACACTCGCACTTTTGAATGAAGTTTGGAGGCTGTCCTGCGCACTGTTGAATAAAGTCGTTTGGAGGCGTCAACCTTCACCTTAGTTATCCATCAGGACGAAGGTCACTCTGTGTCCCTTCCGTCTAATACATCTAAACCATTAAGGGCTGCTTTAACTTTGATCAGCCCAGTATGTGTGAGATCTGTCAACATTTTAGCTGCTTTACTGAAACACACAAGGACAAAAACAACACGTGAAATATATCTCATGATTACATTCTAAAACTGGCTGCACTTCCCAACACCTGTAACAACAATATGGTAACATGAAACAATATGGATTCTAAGGTCTCATATCATATGCACAACTACGGTGTATCAGTTGTGTAGCATGTAATGAATGAATGAACATGGGTCACAGGTTACTCAACAGTGGCACAAGACATAAAATAAACCACAACAATGAATATAGTGCAGCTCAGCCTTAAGTAGTCTGGTGGTTTTAGTCCTGATGCTGACCGAACGATATATACTTAAATATTAGCAAATGTAGTTTTTACTTCTGTCATTGTGCAGCTATGTCCACTTGTTTTTTTTATAATACTGCTACCTTTTTATACTTGAAATGTGTTGTCTTATTTAATATGTGTGCTCTCTTTGCTAAATACAGTTGTTCTTCTGTCTCTCTGAGTGTCTTTGCTGTCACTCTGTAAGTCTCCCCTCTGTGGGACGGATAAATGGATTCTGATTCTGAATCTGTGATGTTTTTTATTCCAGAATTTCATGCAGCAGCTGCGGCAGATCGCAGCCCGGATGTCCTCCGGACCCCGGGGTTTAGGGGTGGGACTCAAACTGCTGATGGGGGCTGGAGCTCTGGTTTACGGAATGAAGGAGGCAACATACACAGGTAGAGGCCAAAACCATAGAGAAATAAAACTGACATTCAACTCCAAAGTAAAACTGCAGCTGAGGCTACAGATGGAGAATCATACTCAGGAATAAACAGACGAGATGGGAGCTTCTATATTTATTTGTTGATCTAATATCACCCAAAAGAACAACTTGTATGTCCCTGTGCCTTTTCAAAATAAAAGCATAAACAACTCCTTTAGAGTCAGTAGGGACTTGGTCTTGGGACCGAAGGGTCGCCGGTTCACGTCCCGATCGGACCAAAAAAAATATGGAGTGAGCTGGTAGCTGGAGAGGTGCCAGTTCTCCTCCTAGGCCACTGCCGAGGTGCCCTTGAGCAAAGCACCTAACCTCTACCTGCTCCCTTGGCGCCGGGTACCTGGCTGCCTCTCCGGTCTGCCACCTCTCCTCTGCATGTGGTTGTGTGTGCATGTATTTCCTCTGTGTTTGTGCATGTATATCCTCTGTGTGTTTAATGTGTGTCAACACAACAGAGCAGAGAAAGCAATTTCCCTGTAAAGGATTAATAAAGTATGTCTTCTTCTTCTTCTTCTTCTTCTTCTTCTTCTTCTTCTTCCTTTAACCAAAACATTACAAAAAATAATGATGAATAAAATACAAACAAAAACAGCAAGTAAATCAATGAGAAATAAAGTGTTAAAAATAAAAGTCAATGAATAGCTTTTAAACTCTAGTATTGTATCAGCTAAAGTTTGTTTGAATCTGCCGTTCACCTGCAGTGACGTGTTTTTATTATTAACGTGTGCCTACTCTTTTATTTAATGTCAGACTCTTTTTAATCACTCTTGTGATAACGTAGATTTCCCGTTGTGCGACAAATAAAGTGATTCTGATGGTGTGTGTGTGTGTGTGTGTGTTGCAGTTGAAGGAGGGCAGAGGGCGATCATCTTCAACCGGATCGGGGGGATGCAGATGGACACAGTCCTGGCTGAAGGACTGCACTTCAGGTAGGAGGATCCTCCGCTGAACACCTGCTGCTTCCCCTCAGGGAAAAATACCCTTTCTTGTACTTTCAAAATAAAAGCTGTGAGGGCAGCGTCTCTATCATCGGACGCATTAAATTACTTTCAAATCGAATGTGTTGTGATCTTTATAGGTGACTAGTTTTTGCTGAATAATTTGAACCGAGGAGTGTGTTTAAAGATCTGTGATCCAAGGAGCTTTACCAAAGTACTTCATTTATTGTTGAATTATAGCATATAATACTGTTGTTGTTTACCTTCAACCCAGACCCAATACATCCTGTATGCATCGTAATGACCTCAGTGAAGCCTCAGTTAGCTGTTAGCTCGGAGCGGCTGCACAATCGCATCTGCAACATCGATGCGCTCAGAAAAAAGGCGCTGGGTGAAACTTGCTCTCGAGCAGTCGGACACAAATGCATCCACAGGGTGGTGGTGGGAACTGGAAGGTCAACAGTTCAAGTCCCGGGAAGATCAAGTGCTGCCAAGGTGTCCCTGAGCAAGACACACTGATGCTCAGGAAGATGGGTTGCTTGGACACAGGCCCTCAGAGAACTGATGCACAGCTTATACACTGTATTTTGAGTTGCTGTTTATCCGATGCTCCTCGTCCTCCCACACTCGTGTTCAGTAGAATCCCAGGCAGGTTAATCTGCACTGAAGTTTTAATGAAAGTTAATCCCGCCTTGATATCGATACTACAACACTGCCTAAAGTCACTGAGATATACAGCAAGGTAACCCATGTTCCTGGGGTCTTAAACACATCTCTGTTGTAAACAATAACAAAGAGAAACCTGAGCATATTCCAAAAACACCAGTACATGTAAAACTATCAGTGGTGTTGAAGATCATTCTAGATATAATTGTGTGCTTACGTGGCTCTTACTGTATTCCTACCCTGGTATTTACCTCGCCCCACACCTGAACCACATCCCTTGCTGCTTATATTGTTCATATCTCACTTTATATTCCTGTTTAATACACTGTGCACTCCAACACTTTCTGCAGCTGTTTGCACGCTGGCCTGCCCTTCAACTGCTGCAACCCATCTGTAAATAACTGCAATACACACTTCCACATTATCATCCTGTGTCCGGTACTGGATGTGTAATTTGTATCTTTACTACTTTATGGATGCCTCTTAATTAGTAAACGGACTGTTCTTCTACAGCTCTCCATCAGGTCTCTGGACCCCTCAAAGCTTCACATACTGCAAGTCTTTCACCCATTCACACCTCATTCATGCAGAGCAGCACCACCGGCTCTAGGGAAGCTAACACTCTCACACACACCGTTTGCCATCTGGAGCAACTCAGGGTTCAGTATCTTGCCCAAGGACACATCCTGCATGGGCTGGGATCCAGCCGGCAACCCTCTGTGATGGAATGATATTACAGCTCCTGATCTAAAGACATGAATGATCTGCTTGTGTGTTTCCTGCAGGATCCCCTGGTTCCAGTATCCCGTCATCTACGACATCAGAGCCCGACCCCGGAAGATCTCCTCCCTCACCGGAAGCAAAGGTCAGACCCTGAACCCCCTGAATATGTTTTCCACATTCCTGCAGAAGACTACTACAATCCAGATGAACTGCACACTGTAGCCGGCTCTGTCAGTTGTAATCAGATTACTCTCCTGCCTCAGATCTCCAGATGGTTAACATCTCACTACGTGTTCTCTCACGGCCGCTGGCCTCCAACCTGCCCATCCTGTACCAGCAGCTCGGGCAGGACTACGACGAGCGAGTGCTGCCGTCCATCGTCAATGAAGTGCTGAAGAGCGTGGTGGCCAAGTTCAACGCCTCGCAGCTCATCACACAGAGAGCGCAGGTAACACACACACACAAACACACTGCTACACACACTGCTCGTCTCCACCGCTAAGCTAAAGGAGGCTAATGTTGGGCTATAAAGGAACTACAGCACGGTCACATGAATTCACGTCTCCACCGCTAAGCTAAAGGAGGCTAATGTTGGGCTATAAAGGAACTACAGCACGGTCACATGAATTCACGTCTCCACCGCTAAGCTAAAGGAGGCTAATGTTTGGTGTGATGACGTTTGGTCGCCTCAATGAGACTCTTGTTTAATCCACCAGTGTGTTATTTACTGATGTATTTGATGCGGTAACCACAGACCTTATTATCTGCCTCTTCAGCTCTCTATAACTCGTCAGTAACCCTCCAGTCACCCCCGTTTCCTCCCTCCTCCACCTGCAGGTTTCGCTGCTGATCCGCAGAGAGCTGTTCGAGCGGGCCAAAGACTTCAACATCATCCTGGACGACGTGGCCATCACGGAGCTCAGCTTCAGCCGGGAATACACCGCCGCCGTGGAGGCCAAGCAAGTCGGTGAGTACCAACAGGAAGTCAGCGGGAAGATAAACACCTCCTCCTGAAGCCTGAGTACATCAGAGGTTTTAACAGCAAAAAAAACCAGATATTAGAGGGAGGGATGACCTGTCTAACTTGTATGCTGACGTTCAAAGGCTTTATGGTCATAGGCACAAAAATCGTTTCAGTGTCCGGACCAAAACTCAGGTTGTGGATCAGGATTATTTATCAGGATTTTACACTTTTTATAATTTAGAATGTGTCTAAAAGTAATTAGCAAATGTTAAATACTGCATTTTTACAAACAGGTGTCATGTTTTATATATTTATTAACTGAAGTGTTTCTGACTGTGTTCCCCTGCAGCTCAGCAGGAGGCGCAGAGAGCCCAGTTTTACGTGGAGAAAGCAAAACAGGACCAGAGACATAAAATCATCCAGGCTGAAGGAGAGGCCGAGGCTGCCAAGATGGTGAGTTCAAGAACACCTGTACATTTCAGTTCAGAGATATACCTGCAGTCTATCCAAACGTAAAGTAGAGGCGCTACATACTGATATACACCTGAACATCAGCAGGAGAGGACTCTTTAAAGTAGAGACTCTACATACTGATATACACCTGAACATCAGCAGGAGAGGACTCTTTAAAGTAGAGACACTACATACTGATATACACCTGAACATCAGCAGGAGAGGACTCTTTAAAGTAGAGACACTACATACTGATATACACCTGAACATCAGCAGGAGAGGACTCTTTAAAGTAGAGACACTACATACTGATATACACCTGAACATCAGCAGGAGAGGACTCTTTAAAGTAGAGACACTACATACTGATATACACCTGAACATCAGCAGGAGAGGACTCTTTAAAGTAGAGACTCTACATACTGATATACACCTGAACATCAGCAGGAGAGGACTCTTTAAAGTAGAGACTCTACATACTGATATACACCTGAACATCAGCAGGAGAGGACTCTTTAAAGTAGAGACACTACATACTGATATACACCTGAACATCAGCAGGAGAGGACTCTTTAAAGTAGAGACTCTACATACTGATATACACCTGAACATCAGCAGGAGAGGACTCTTTAAAGTAGAGACACTACATACTGATATACACCCGAACATCAGCAGGAGAGGACTCTTTAAAGTAGAGACTCTACATACTGATATACACCTGAACATCTGCAGGAGAGGACTCTTTAAAGTAGAGACTCTACATACTGATATACACCTGAACATCAGCAGGAGAGGACTCTTTAAAGCAGAGACACTACATACTGATATACACCTGAACATCAGCAGGAGAGGACTCTTTAAAGTAGAGACTCTACATACTGATATACACCTGAACATCTGCAGGAGAGGACTCTTTAAAGTAGAGACTCTACATACTGATATACACCTGAACATCTGCAGGAGAGGACTCTTTAAAGTAGAGACTCTACATACTGATATACACCTGAACATCAGCAGGAGAGGACTCTTTAAAGTAGAGACAGTGATGTTTTACCTGTCCTGATGCGCTCTGTAAAAGCTTCTCGCCACAACCCAAACACAAATATGCAGAAATGATTTTTACCTCCGTGAGAATATTAAATATAAAAGAGTCACGCCTGCAGCTCTGATCCTCCATGGGTGTAACGCTTACAGTCATGAGGAAACACTAAGTGTGTGTGTGTGTGTGTGTGTGTCAGCTGGGAGAGGCCGTGACGAAGAACCCCGGCTATCTGAAGCTCAGGAAGATCCGGGCGGCGCAGAGCATCGCCAAGACGGTGAGAAAGACTTTATTTCTGCTTCATTTTGTTATTTGTCTAAAAGTAACAAAACGCGTACAAATGGATCCTCAAATAATGAACATTAAGATGCATTTCATCCGTATGGTTAAATACTACAAAAAAATACACAACGTCTGTTTTTTGACATTGACAGACGCTCACTTTTTAACTCAACGATGATTATTTGAAATGTGTTTTTACAGAGTCATTATAAATGTTCTGCAGCTGAAAAACAGCAAAGAACCCTGAAAGACATCTCTCTCCTTTCTTTAAATCCTCCTCTGAGAGGTTAATAGCACATTGGAATTAGCTTCACTATTTCCCCTCAGTAGCCTCAGTTTGGCTCACTGTGCAGTAGCTCAGTGTGTCCACCAGGGGGCGCCACGGGACCATGACATCTCCTGCAGACACCTGAACGCAACAGTTAGCCATTATTATGCAACTCAATTTAAATCAACCTAAACATGTTTTTCATTTAAATAAATCAGAGTGACAGAAAGGCAGAAGACTGAGGGATGAACTGAGTATTTTTATAAAGATTTTTAACATTATTTTGTTTTTAAGAATTCTCAATTAGCACGAAAACAATGCAATGGTTTGTGGCTTTACAGTCAGTGTCTGCTTTGTAGTTTTTGAAGGAAAAAGAAACTTAGCAGTGTGGATTTAATAAATGATGAGTGTGTGTTGGCAGCAGAGTGTGTGTGTGTGTGTCTCAGTCACGTCATCATGTCTCTGAATCAGCTCAGTGTTGGAGCTTAGACAAAGTTCCCATTGTGCTGCAGCCTCACAACCAGGGGCTCCACCTGTGTGTTCTCTGCTCACTGTGTGTGTGTGTCTGTGTGTGTCTGTGTGTTGCAGATGGCGACGTCTCAGAACAGAGTTTACCTGAACGCCGACAGCCTGGTGCTCAACCTGCAGGACAAAGACAACTTCAAGTGAGTCCTGAAAAAACAAACACACACATTAATACTCAGCGGTGGCGGGATGTCGTGTTTCTGTGCTGGAGCCTGAAGGCAGCATCTCCCACCAGAAGCCAATGGGATCTCTCCGTTGGATTTTAAATGATTGCAGAAAATATGCTAACAGTTTCCCCCTGCTTCCAGTCTTTGTGCTAAGCTAAGCTAACCTGGTGTAGTGTTGGAAGAAGTACAATTACTCGAGTATAAATGTGAGGTACTTTTACTTTGGTATTTTCTTTTTTTGGAGGGCCATTTATTCTCCCCAAATAAGGAAATATTGTACATTTTATTGGATTGATCCGACAGCTTTAGTCACTAAGAAAACATCAAATAATATGATATAATAAATTGAGCCAACAGTTCACGCTAACAGTGTTTCTGATGTTTGATTTGTAAGGAATGTCTTCATTTATTTAGAAAACAATTCTGCAAAAGGTACTTTAAGAGTAATACTTTTCATTTGGGTTATTTGACTTTATATAAATAATACAGGACTTTAACCTTGTGATATTAGCAGAACATCTGAATACTAAAATATATCAGTATTATTATTTATTATCGATTTAATCAGATAATGTGTTTATTTTTAGGGGAATCAAATATATAGACTTTCACGGTGGTAAAATGTAAGGAGTACTTTTTACAGGAATGACTTATAGGCCTCAATACTTCCTGTAAAACTGCCTGAATGCTGCAATATGTATTATTGTTATCAGGGTTTAGTAGTTTTGTAACCTTTATTCTCTCGTGTTTCTTTCAGTTTGTTGATGGAGAAGTAAAGAGGATTTCCCATCATGCCTTGTGGTCCGATTCTACAGGAAAGCATCGTCTCATGTAACCCCCGCCCCCCCCCCCCCCCCCCCCACACACACACACACAAACTGACTTTATCCTGCAGAGAGCGTCACCCTGCAGCTGGGGCTTTTATTTTGAAAGGTTCCTCTGGTGTCGGTTGAGGTCTTCAGTTTCTGTATGTTTTTTTTATTTCAATTGTAATCATCTGTCGATGCGGTCATTGCTTTTTCAGAATTAGCGAAATGTTCTATAAATCTGTGCTTCTCTTCAGCCCGATATATTATTTATGTAGATCTGGAAACAACGTAGTAGAAGCTGTGAATAAATAACACATCTAGAAGACTTGAAATAATACTAAAAGCAGCAGTTTCTGAAATACCAAATGATCTGTTTCTTACCAACATCAGAGGAATCTTTTCACCAAATGATAAATGATATTGTGGCTTCTCTCCTAAAATAAAGTTGTGACAGTACACAGAGAGAGCTTTGTGAGAGCTGAAATATTACTCTGTTCTTCCTCTCAAACTTTTTGTATGTCTTTAATATTCTCTTCTTCTCGGACGGTTCGACCCTCTGATCCGTCTGCTGATTTACTGATTGTTTAGTTTTGGTCTTGTTAATTTTATAAAAGTTCAAGAGCTCATGACGATGACTTTATTGTCTTTTGTTTGTTCGTTTGTATAAAACCCACAGAAAACCGAACAGAAACCCCAGTAAGATTGTGAGAAAGCTAAAACACATTTTATTGTGTATTTATTTTAACTGGGGTCAAAAAAACGTTAATTTAAAGGGACGACAATTAAAGCACATTTGGGAATATTTTACCTTTTTTCAACTATCAACCATTTTACCCGAAAACAAATCGTAACAAAAGATTCACTTTTTAATATATTTTTGTTTTGTTAAATCTCAAATATTTTTGGAGCAAATTATTTAATTTAAGTTTGACCTTTTTCTAAAACATTTGACCTTTTTCTAAAATATTTGACCTTTTTCTAAAACATTTTTTTGAGTATTTATTTGGACAGTTTTTAAGAAATTGAACTCGTAACTTCTTTTGTGTGTTTGAAAATATGAATTTCAGAAGTTCTATTTTTTATTATGAAAATTGCAAGAAAGCATTTTCTCTGTTATATTTCTGTGTGAGTTTCCCTATAGTGACCCTTACTCCCCCCCTACGAAAAGCATCCTTTCCACTGGGATACTGTGACTCCTCGCTCGATGTCGCTCCACATCTGAATGCAGGTGTGTTAAACGTTATACCTTTTAAAGTAAAACAGCGTCATGTGTTTCTATAACCCACCCCCCCCCCCACCCCCCACCCCCCCCGTCCAGGAACGCCGTCAGCTGCGTGGGAATTTGTGTTTGTTCAACACTGCAGTAAGCGTCTCATTAGCAGAGCCTCACACCAAAAACCAACACTGTTGACTCATGATCGTTAAGACCGGTATTTGTAAGCGCGTGCTGCACACACTGATATCTTTGTTCCTGCTGAGGAGAAAACACTCGCTTGACCTCGAGATTAAAAAATGGACTGTAGTGTGCTCTATAGGTTTTAGTGTATGTAAATGGTCTGCAGAGGCTAAAATCCCTGTGTTCCCTCCAGAAGGAGTTTCTCCCTCAGTTTGAGTGGAGGTATTCATTTTAACATTTTTCATCGATTGATTAAATCATGAGGCAACTGACCTCTCTCCATCGCTCCACTCAGATCTCATTCAACCCCCTTTTTGAAGCGAAACTCACACCAATGTGAGATCTACTTCAGTTCTCTACTTCGTTCCTCACCTTCTTTAACTACCTTCTCTTCTTCTGCAATGCTTTAATGGTTTTCCTCCTGCTGCTCATCTCCACTATCAGACTCCTGATCCCACAGCGTCAGAGGGAGGAAACAGGCCTTCGTTTGACGATTCACGTGAAATTAAAGTAAAATTGGTCCTACATTTGAATGGCAACACGACTAGGGACATGTCTCTGTGCAGAAACCCTGTTTGCATCGTCCTCCAGCTGTAGTCCCTGAATGCAACACATTTAAAAACCGGAAATGTTAAATTAGAAAAAGAAAACACACACATTTTGAAACATACTCTCAGATTTGAGGCACTTTGGCTAATTTTTCGTCGGTCATGTGACATTATATTTGTCCTCTCCTTCCTCACACACACACACACACACACACACACACACACACACACACACACACACACAAAGATAAGATGGCTGCCGGGTTATTTATAGCTCTGTGAGCAGGAGGCTGCACTGCAACCTAAAATTCTGCAGAAGGGAGGGTGGGGGGTGGGGGGAGGCCATTGTGTCGGCCACACAAAGCGAGCTGCCGTCCCTCCATGTTGAGAGGCTGTTCTTCTACATAAGAAAGAGGAAGGGGGAAGGCAGATTTAAAATCTTAAGAGGGGAGGAAGGGGAAGGGAGTGGGGGGTTATGGTACAGGCGGGTGAATATTCATGCAAAAAAAAAGTGGCATAAAGGGGGGGGCTGGGAGACGGTGGGAGCCTGTGATTGGCTGCTGCCCCTCCTCAACACCTCGCAGCTGGCCAATCAGGAGCCAGCGCTGCGTTTGAAAGATGCCAAAAGAAGAGGGGGGGGGATAAGAGGAGTCAGAGATGATGAATGTGCAGCTGATCTGCAGCTGCTGCAACAGCAAACCCTTCCTCCGTTCAAACGCAGAGAAGCTGCGGCGCGAGCCCTGCAGAAACCCCGCTTCTGTCCGACCCTAAACGAGATTATTTTGCCGCCTGTTCGCGGGCCTATCACATGTCGTGTTGACTCGACCTACACGCTGTGAACACACCGCCTCCAGGGACGCTTCCTCCACACGTCATCAATTAAAGATAACAGTGTAATGTGACTCCTCCTCTAGTGGCGGCCGGGGGAACTGCAGCTTCATTAGCAGAGGGTTACCTAAAATAAATACCAACAAATATAAAGAAATGAAATAAAAACAGCGTTTCTCTGCATAAATAATGTGTTTATTAACCAAATAGTTTGTATAGCAGAAGAAAGTGCCAAAAATTCTCCACAAAAAATCGGAAAGATTACAAAATTGATTTACAAATCTTTAAGAATCTCAAAGTTTGACTAAAAACGTTGAATTTGTATCATTTTAATGGATTATTCAAGAACACACTCAATATTTCAAAAGATCTGAAAATGTAATTAAAGATAAATTGGAAAACGACAAAAACTCTCCAGATTCTTGAAATATATGTATTTTAATTGGAAATGTCCAAAAACGTTGGAGCTCTTGTGCGATATGGTTTTATACTGAAGTGAAAAGGTAAAATGGGTCTAGATCGGCCAATAAATATATGATTTATTGCAGAATATTGTATTATAAAGTGGAGGGCTGTGCAGAAATGTGCAAATATACACAATGCAAATGTTTCAATGCAGTTAAACAGTTATGCGTTGTTGCATCAACACACAGTTTATTGAAGACATAAAAATAAAGACAAACCAAAGACAAACTGGGGCAGGGACAGGAAGGTCATGCACAGTGTTAGCATGAAGCACTGCAGAGATGCATGTTATTAGCATGAAGAGCTGCAGAGATGCATGTTATTAGCATGAAGCGCCGCAGAGATGCATGTTATTAGCATGAAGAGCTGCAGAGATGCATGTTATTAGCATGAAGAGCTGCAGAGATGCATGTTATTAGCATGAAGCGCCGCAGAGATGCATGTTATTAGCATGAAGAGCTGCAGAGATGCATGTTATTAGCATGAAGCGCTGCATGGAGGAGCTGCATGGAGCTGCAGAGAGAGCTGTGTCTGTTGGGTCAACATGTCCTACTCCTGCAGTATCTCTGATTCAAAGATTCAAAGCTTTATTTACAGCTACAGTGCATGAACACCTTCAGTCCCAGGCTCCTCCCTCAATGCAACAGAAACATACAGAAACCGAGTAGAAATAAAATAGTGCAAATGTTGCAAGACAAAGGAGAAGTGGACTATAAAAACTAAAGTAGATGAGGAGCTGTATCTGTGATGACGCAGCGGCTGAGGGGGGGGGGGGGGTCCTGTTTGTGGTGACCTCCAATTTTGATCAGTAGCCTTTTAACCTCCCTCTGCTGCTTCATCTGCACTGCATTACTGCTAACTGCTATTAAAGGCAGGGGAGGAAGGGGGGCTGCAGGTTTAGAGGGAGGGAGATCACACACACACACACACACACACACACACACACTCACACACACACACACGCACACACACACATGCTAACACGTGCTCAGTACCCCCCTCCCTGTCCTGTTTCCACGGTGCAACAACAAGGACGGATTACCGTTCATCTGCTCCGTCGCTATGGAAACACTGACCTCACACTGTGGTGACCGTGGTGAATGTGGGCCGGTTGCCATGGTGACGCGGCTGCCGGTGCCGTGCCAGGCCGGGCCGGGTTTAGGCTTACACGCCACGCCCCCTTCCGCATTAGCAGCAGCTCTGCACGGCCGTCATTGGCTGGAGGAAGGAAAGGAAAAAGGATCTGAAATATATAAATTACAAATACATAAAACATGAAGAAGAAATATATGAATTAATAAATAAAGTACATTCATAAAAAAATAAGAAGTATTAAAAATTAAGAACATAAAAAAAAGCCATATTTATAAATTCAGAAATTCAAAATTAAATCAAAAAGGTGAAATATTAATATTAATAATGCATTATTATTATTATTATTATTATTATTATTATTATTATTATTATTATTATTATTTACAAAATAATAATAATAATACATTATTATTATTATTATTATTATTATTATTATTTACAAAATATATTCAAAAATAAATACATTGAAAATAACCAAGAGAACGTACCATGTTATTTTACCACAACCACTTCTGTTAGCTAGCGTTGGTCTGCATGACTGCATCATGGGTGTATAAACAGAAGGTTAAGGAATATTTAATAAAGAGTGTTTATGCTAAAATACTCAAATCAATCAAAAAAAATCAATAAAATAAACTTGTTTTTTATTTTATACAAATAAAAAACCGATATGTTCTTTATTCACCCAAAGCTGGTGAATAGTTTTGTCACAGCAGCATTTTGACAATGAATAAAGAATTACAACATTCTTAAAAATAGAATAAAATAAAGGTAAATATTCATTTCAACAACAGTTTATTCTCAGTAAATAAGAGATATATTCTAAACACTTAAATATAGAGAACAGAGAACACTCTCCTCCTGAGGCTTTGTGTATAAAATCAGAATCTGTGGATTAAAAACAGGAACATTTAAAAGTACTTTCTGCAACAACAAAACCGTTCTGAACCGTTAATCGTTCCCAGATCGACGCCATCCCTGATACCAGAGGGCTTGGGGTTAAGGTTCACAGCACCCTGTCAATATCTTTAAAGCCCCCCGCTGAGGACCCCCTGCTGAGCCTCCATCAGGATCCGTCCAACCTTCAGTCCTGCCGGCTCGGAGCTCGCTTTCTGATCTCATTAACCTGCTTCACTTTCCCGCCTGGACGGTCGGGGTTGTCCCAGTTCAGAGAGCCTCCTGCAGTGGTGCTTATAGACTCATTTTACAGAGGGGAGGGGGGGGGGATTGTCATAATGGGGCCAGTTATTTAATGAGAGGGGCAGATTTAATGTGGGACAAAAGAGACGAAGACAGGCTTTAAGACTTTAAGATTTGTAGTTTTTAGTCGGGGTATACACACGTTGTTTATCCCTAAACGTTGCCTTTAGTTTTGAGATTTGTTTTTGTCACAAAATGTGTTTCAACTTACTAAATCACTGAGGTCCTCCCTGTGAACTTTGACCCGGGTTACAGCAGTCGTCACTGCAACACCCCCTTAAAATAAATGAATTTGGGATGGGGGCCACAAGGGCGTCCAAGCTCCGCGTAGAGGGTGCTTGTCATGGTTTTAGTTTTTGTGTTCATAGTTTCTTGTTTGATTTTGAGATGCTTTCCCTCTTGCTGTCTGGTTTTACTTCCTGTCTTTTAGTTTCCCCCAAATGGTCTGACTGGACGCTAACAAATATATGTGAGAAAAACTGAAGTTAAGCAAAGAAGTGGAGTTTAGGTTTAAAGTGGAAATACTTGAGTGTATAATAGGTTTGCTCGTTAGGGCATTATTCAGTTTGATTTCCGTGTAATTTGACCCAGCAGAGATCATCAGATCGTCCTCCTGCATTTTATTAATTCATACTAATGGTTGAGAGTGGTTTCACAGAGAGAGGAACAGAGGGCCTTTGGAGTGATCATGTTTCTGGTTCAGATCGCCCAGCTTCATTCTGCTCATCTCCTCTCTTCTTCGTTGGCCTGAGGAGTTTGTGCCTTTTGTTTCCTCCTGATGGTCTTTGTCTTTCTCACTTAAAGACGGAGACAGTTGCGGGTGGGGGTCGTGGTTTCAGGTGCATCAGGAACCAGCAGGAACCTGTTTGTGGGCAGAGGGGATTTCCTTTCAAACATTCTCACAAAGTTTCCCTCTCTGAAACACCGCAGCAGAGCTCCACCCCGGCTCTGTTCCTCAATCTGAATGCTGCCCTCCCAGAAACGAGCTACAGTGCACGCTCTCTATGGTGAAGAACATTTCCACCGCGGAACTAGAAGAGGAATGTTTGTATTTAGTCTCATTGATCAAAGGTGTGTTTTGTAAGGTGCAGACCCTCGCACCTTACAAAAGTCTGAAGTTGACAAAAAAAAAGAATGTTGGAAACCAAAATAAAGTAGGACTTGTCTTTTTTTCCGCTGTCTCTGTCTCTGTCTCTGTTGTTGTTCTCCTGAAATGACACCTTCTGATGTCCCTGCAGATCTGCTGTGAGCTAGCTCGCTAAGATAGCTAACCTTCAGATATCCTGACCAACACTTCCAGTTCTGAGACAGACTCACTCTGACCACCATCAAAGTGGGGAAGTGAAAGTAGGACTATCATGTGACATTAAACCCAAACCACAATATTTAACTAACCAAAGTGTTTGAGAAGTTAATAACCAACCTCCCACAGGAGGAGGATAAACAAATCAGTTTAATACAAACCGAGTCTCCAGGAGACAGAAGCTCTCTGTTAACCTCTTCTGTCCTCCAGGTCCTTTCTTTGACCTTCGATGTGAGACTACAGACTCTAGACGGACACCAGAGGACAGCAGAGGACACCAGAGGACACCAGAGGGCAGATGGAGGGAAGCAGGGGTGAGGCCTGAAGGTGAAAGGGGGTTTTATGTAAAGGACGTTAGGACCCAGAGGACACAATCAGTCTGCTGCTCCATGAGACTCCTGAGGAAATGCATCTCGAATTACAGCCCCCCCCCCCTGCCAACAACACCCGAGTGTGTGTGTGTGTGTGTGTGTGTGTGTGTGTGTGTGTGTGTGTGTGTGTGTGTGTGTGTGTGTGTGTGTGTGTGTGTGTGTGTGTGTGTGTGTGTGTGTGTGTGTGTGTGATATTGATTGATAAGGAGCTTGAGCTGCAGCAGTGTGTTCCTTATGAACTCACTGTGTAAACGGTAGACGCTTGGACTAAATGAAATGAAGGAGATGTTGATGTGCTGACCTCCTGACCTCTCTCTGAACACACGATACACACCAGAGCATATTTTACACCACTACAGAACTAAACCACCAGAGTCCTTAGAGTGGAACCAGTACCAATGGGGTTATTCATTCAATACCTGATCTGTGAATGGAAGCATTAGAACAATTATTGCATCATCTGGGTGTTTCATCACGTACACAGAAATGGACGGTACTCACAGAGCGCTTCATCAGGACTTTCAACCCATCAGAGAAATGTAATGACCCTTAAATCAGACTGTAGTTCACCTGCAGTAAATCCAGCAGCTACCCTGCAGTATACAAAGCCATTCAAACTAGCTGCACCTTTACCAGCTCTGAGAACACTTTAATGATCAATCATTATAAAACATATCAGAGATATTATTCTGAAATGGACCAATCAGACAATGACTACTTTTACTGTCGCTACTTTAAGTACATTTAGAGGAGAGTACTTTCTACTTTACTGGAGGAACATTTAGAATACTTTCACTGTGACAGAGTATTCCTACACTCTGGTACTTCTACTTTACTCAAGTACAAGACCTGAGTACTTCTACTTTACTCAAGTACAAGACCTGAGTACTTCTACTTTACTCAAGTACAAGACCTGAGTACTTCTACTTTACTCGAGTACAAGATCTGAGTACTTCTACTTTACTCAAGTACAAGACCTGAGTACTTCTACTTTACTCAAGTACAAGACCTGAGTACTTCTACTTTACTCGAGTACAAGATCTGAGTACTTCTACTTTACTCAAGTACAAGATCTGAGTACTTCTACTTTACTCAAGTACAAGATCTGAGTACTTCTACTTTACTCAAGTACAAGATCTGAGTACTTCTACTTTACTCAAGTACAAGACCTGAGTATTTCTACTTTACTCAAGTACAAGATCTGAG
The DNA here is from genome assembly GCF_036324505.1 of Eleginops maclovinus. Lineage (NCBI taxonomy): Eukaryota > Metazoa > Chordata > Actinopteri > Perciformes > Eleginopidae > Eleginops > Eleginops maclovinus. The sequence goes on from NC_086354.1 coordinate 25,242,988, forward strand.
TACTTCTACTTTACTCAAGTACAAGACCTGAGTACTTCTACTTTACTCAAGTACAAGATCGGAGTACTTCTACTTTACTCAAGTACAAGATCTGAGTACTTCTACTTTTACTCAAGTACAAGACCTGAGTACTTCTACTTTACTCAAGTACAAGACCTGAGTACTTCTACTGTTACTCAGTATAGATCTGAGTATTCCTCCCCTGGGATTTGAAGTCTCGCTGTACACTTGGATCAGGTCCTGAGTCTGTCCCTGTCAGGTTGGGTCTCTGGTTCGGAGGGTCCTGTCTCCAGGCTGTGTTTCTGCAGAGGGGGACAGGAAGTGATCTGGAGGTCTAGGAGCTGCAGGCCGAGTCCTGCCTCTCAAACACAGCGGCATTTCCTCATTCCTCACATTTCCGCCTCGAGGTCGGCGAGCGGCAGATCTTAGTTTTGATCCTGAGTAGGAAGACAGGAATGACCGCGGCTCACGTTCCAGCTCAGATCTCCTCCTCTCCGGTCCATCCTGAGAAAAGGCCAAGAGAGGAGAGTCCTACGGGAGAGGCTAGAAAAGGCCTTCAACCAATCATAGGCTGCCTGTAACCTTCAGGATCGTTTGGGACGCATTTTGGTTTATTGATAGATTCTCTCTGTTTAAATGTTTCACTGTGGAATTTTTCTCGAAATGAAAATATAATTAAAATAAGTAAAAGTCAAAAATATTTGATAATTGTTTAAATTGTTGTATTTAGTGTAAAACAAAAATCATCATCATGATCATTTTGTAAAATTGAATTTGGAAACATCAGGATTGTATTTCTTTTTTATTCTTGAAATTAAAATCATTAAAAACAAAATAAGATTTTATTAATTATACTGTATTTATTTATTTAAGATGTTGGCTCAGTTAAAGCATTAACATGATTTTCAACTGAATTTCTTTTAATTTATATATAATTTTTATCAGAAACAAAAGATAGATTAATGTAAAGTTATATTACTTTATAGCATTTTTAAAAAGGGGAAGACTTTGGTCTGATGGAGACTTGGAAATCAGAATCAGAAAGACTTTATTTTTCCCAAACTGGGAAATGTTTTTGTTGCAGCAGCCAAATAAAAAAGAAGCCAAACAAATAACAAATAATTAGAACTAAAAAAAAGTGAATGAAAATGTAATATTAAATCAGTATAATGTAACTGCACAATGTTCAGTGTGAAGGAGTGCATGTTAAGTCCAGTTAACAGAGAGGCTACAGAGCAGTGAGTTGTCTGCAGCCAGAGGGGAGTTATTGCAGAGGGCAGGAACGTTCTCCTGTACCTGTCCTTGTGAAAGGAATCATTAGGCTTCATCCTCTGGGGATCACGAATATCCACCTCGGTCGATCTACCTTTCTTTGGTGTAAAACAGATGTTTCTTTGTACGTCAATAAAGGAATCCAACCCTGAACCATGTTCGAATCACACTGAGGCTTTTAACGCCACAAACAGCCTCAGTGTGATTCAATAAAACCTGGAGAGAGAGCCTTTCCATTGTTCTGGATCAGAGAAAAACCTCTGACGTTTCTGCCTGATGTTGGAAAACTGTAGCTGCTAAGTTTAAAATGTCTTGGCTGTGAGCGCGTGAGATTCCTGATGAGCGTGGGGTCAATACTGTGGCTCCTGTGGCAGTCTATCCACAGGTGTGAAGCTGGCTGAGGAAAGAGGAGGCTGAATTAGGAGCTGACTGATTCAAGTTGCTTGTCTGAAACTAAACTCACAGGCATTGGCTCAGCTTCACCTCTAACACAGATGTGGTTTCCGTTTTGTTTCACTGGAAAATAACCTGCTTCCTTAATGTGGTGCAAAGAGAAGTTCTCAGATCCTTCTTTAAGTCAAAGAAGTTAAAACGTCTACAGTAAAAACAGCCACTTGATGAATCCTCTGTAAGATAGGGTTGTTTTTCTTATGTTACGTTGTTGCTCTTAGGGGAAAACCTGTTATCTCTAATACTGGGAGTTTCCCTGCTCACACCCGAGTGATAAAAACAAAATAACTGCAGAGAGTAAGTAAAGAGAAAGCGAGAAGTTACTCATCTTGAAATAACCCATTAACTTAAGCCGTCACACTGATGTAAGGAAGGACAAAGAGGTGTACTTCTGACTGGAGGTTAGTGCATGGAGAGCATGAATACTGTAAAGTACTTCAAAGTACTTCAAAGTACTTCAAAGTACGTACAATACTCTCAGTAAGTACACACTCTCCGCCCTCCGACTGAGAGCACAAAAAGGAAGGATTCTGAATCTTCTCAGTAAACAACCCGACAAACATGATGAGACACGACGATCTATCTATCACCACCAGAGAATAACACACACACACACACACACACACACACACACACACCACACACACACACACACACACACACACACACACACACACACACACACACACACACACACACACACACACACACACACACACACAAAGATAATAAGCCAGTGAGTCTGCTTTTCTAAAAATAAAGGACTCGCCCTGTGAGACTCTGGGGAGGCACTCACTCCCCGCTGGAGGCTTTTTGGTGGCTGGAGGTTTGAGATGTTTCCCTTCAGACCAAACATGGAGTCCTGCTGCAGGAGGAGGAGGAGGAGGAGGAGGAGGAGGAGGAGGAGGAGGAGGAGGCCGAAGAGTCCTGAGAAAATCACACAAACATTAACAGCTAGTGTAGTCTGTGAACAAATCCTCCTTCAGGACTTTTGTCTGTCGGTGGATTCCTCCTCAATTAACTAATTATTACATTTCCTCTCTTTGGCATCTTTTAGTGACAGTTTAAAGAAAGAAAGGAGCACTAACGGCGTCCTGGTTCAAACAAATACAAGTCCCCAAACAACAAAACTCCACTGTCAGTAACGTGTGGAATGGAAGCGTGTTTTATTCCGGATAAGGTTTGTTTTGGAGAATATTTAAATAACATGTATTCTCATTTTAAGCTAAACCCTAAAGTAGTTTTGTTGCATTTAGCCAGCCAAATATTCAATTTCTTAAAGCTAACCAAGTAATGTTGTTGCCTGAAGCTAACCCTGTATTTTCATGAATAAGCTAACCAAGTAGCTTTGTTGCCTAAAGCTAACCAAATACTTTTCTTTCTTAGATATAAACAGGTGTTTTTGTTGACTTAGCCTATCCTAATTATTTGTTTACTTTAGCTAACCAAGTAGCTTTGTTAAGTTAAACAAGTCATATTCCTAGCATTAGGGTAAGCATTAGGGTTAGCATTAGGGTTAGCATTAGGGTTAGCATTAGGGTAAGCATTAGGGTTAGTATTAGGGTTAGCATTAGGGTAAGCATTAGGGTTAGTATTAGGGTTAGCATTAGGGTTAGCATTAGGGTTAGCATTAGGGTAAGCATTAGGGTTAGTATTAGGGTTAGCATTAGGGCAGTATTGTTAACCAAGTCACTTTGTGGACTTAAGTTAGCAACGTGGTTAGTTTTTGTGAAGCTAACCCAGTGGTTTTGTTCCCTTAGCTAGTCAAGACATTTCCCAAGCCAAGCTAACTTAGCACTTTTCCTCCTTTAAGCTAACATAGAAGTTTTGGTGCCTAAATCTTACCTGGCCGTTTTTCTTGCATCGTCCGCTTACTGAGCAATTTAACTTAATTCAACAATTAATGGCAGCATTTTGTCGGCTATAGGAAACATTAGTAACATGTTAAATGCATGACTTGTAACAGATTATATTTGCTGGGTGGTTTTAGTACTTTCATAAGGAGGAGGGTGAGGGCCACATGTTTACATTTTTGGAGATCTTAACAAAAAGATTTCTTGATTTTTTTCAAGATTTATATATTTTTTCCCTTAAAATTCAGACCTTTTTCTCTGAATTCTGAGAACAAAGTCATTTTTAGTTTTTACGTTTGGGCTAATATACAATATGTTATTTTCTCTCCAAAAATCTGACATTGAAATATATTTTTTCATGTGGCCCTTTCGTTAATCTAAAACCCGGACTTCTTTTTGTCTCAGAATTCTGTCTCAAAAGAAAATTGAATTCTGACTTTAGTCTCAGAACTTTCAGAAACAGTCCTAAAATATATTTATTTTTTGGTCACATCCCACATTTTTTTTTGTCGAAATTCTGAAGTGAGAATTCATTCTTTAAAACTTTTTGACAAAAAAAGGTACTTTTTCCTAAAAGTTCTGAGATTAAATCAGAACCTTCTTTTTTTAAAATTTTGGTCAAAAATATAGTATTTATTTTCTCAAAATTCAGAGATCAAAGTCAGAACTTAATTTATTTTATTAGTTTCGGTCACATCCCACATCCTCTCAGGTGGCCCTGTTCCTCTGTTGCGCTTGTATTCAGTTGAAACCCTGAATACTTTTTCCACCTCTTATTTTCTTTATCGAAGTGTACAATCCGGATCCGGATCCAGTTCTAAGGGTGGCTCTGCTCCGGGTTTTCTGCCACCCCCACCCTCTCGCCGCCATTTCAGGTCTGCAGAGCCTCTTCCTGTCATGGCAGAACAAAAGCTGCTCTGTCTTTGTCTGCACACACACTCTCACATGCACATGCAGAGTTGACACTTACAGACCTGCAGCCGATACACACACACACACACACACACACACTCACACGGAGACGAGAGGGCCCTTTAAATATTACACTTTAACATGTTGCTGAAAATGAATGAGTGGAAAGGTCAACTGGAAACACACACACACACACACACACACACACACACACACACACACACACACACACACACACACACACACACACACACACACACACACACACACACACACACACACACACACCCAAACCAACATGTTTTTGTGTGCTTCACATTTCAGACTTTTATTCTGAAAAATGCAAAAAGAGAGAAGGCCAATACTTTGAAGTTTATATTGTGTTTGCTGTCTGAAATCAACTTAATCTCAACGATGATTAATTTACAAACCACACACACACACACACACACACACACACACACACACACACACACACACACACACACACACACACACACACACACACACTGTGTAACATCTCTGATCATGTAATCTGCTTTAAAACATTTAGTTTAATGATCATTTATATTTCACGTCTTAAAATAATCCATTGTTCTTCAGGGGATTCCTCTACACACACACACACACACACACACACACACACACACACACACACACACACACACACACACACACACACACACACACACACACACACACACACACACACACAGAAAGGCCATATCTTATCAAAGAGGTGTTTGATGTCGGGTGGTGTGGGTGGGATTTGAGGGGACAGACAGACGCAGATAAAGAGCGTGTGTGTGTGTGTGTGCGCGCGCGCGTATGCATACCAAACCCACGCTGTTGCATGACTCTGAATGGCAACTCTGTATTTACCCAACACACACACGCACTTTGACACACAGCGAGAGTGTGTGCTGATGGCGCCCTCTGCAGACCACACGGTGAATTACAGAGAACCCCTTTATTTTATTTATTATTTGCCCAACAATCTCTGAAATTCAGAAAGGACATTTTACATATTTGACCTTAAATGTGTTTCCTCCTGTAGCTGTGTAAACATGAATTCCAGCTTAAATCAGATTCATAAATGTGTGAACATTGATGCTCATCACAGGAGAGCAAAAGTATAATATAAGCTTTGACAGCACATCAACACTCTTACTTTAAATACTTCACTTGTTGCCATGTGCCGTGGTGTGTTTGTGTGTCTCTCTCCCCTGATTGTCTTCCTCCAAGTGCCGTCTCTCCCTCAGGTGCAACCAATCCCCAATCAGGGCCTGCATAAGGGCCTGAGGAAGGCCCTGTGACCCCAACAACCACCTGAGGTTCAGCAAGCCCATTGGGCGGATTTCAACACCCTGTCCCCAGTGACTGAAGGAGACCGCTTTTGTGGCCCCTGTACGTTCTTAGAGAATATCCACTTTGAAATATTCATTCTTCCCCAGAGCCATCAGACCGGGGCCGACACACCTCTGGGTTTCTCTCAGAATGAATCCAGATCCAGAGCAGTGTGTGTGGTGTCTCTGTGTGAGAGCTGGTGGTTTGACTAGTGTTTTGTTGGTGAAGTCGGCCGGGACTTGTCTTGGGAACCGGAAAGTCACTGGTTCAAGTCCCCGAAAGACCAAGTGCTCCCGAGGTGTACTTGAGCAAGGCACCATTCCCTACCCTGTACTTTAATCACTTTATTTTATAAGGAAAATTAGTTTGTGTTCAGTTTGTTTGTAACGTGGCTGGTGACTACTCTTTATTTTGATAAGTAAAACATCATCGGTTTCACAAATCAGTCTTTTTTTACTCCGGTTATTTTATATTTTAGAGTAAATGTTACTTTAAGGTTTTTAAAATAGACATAATGTGCTGGTTGATGCTGAGTGTGGCCACCAGAGGGCAGCACATACACTGAATGTATACCTGTAGTAAATCCTCCTTATCATTATTATAACCACAGTATTACAATTAGATCTAAATTGTATTTTTCTTTTGGTAGTTTTAACATGAAGCAACACCTCAAATTAAAACATTTTAAGGTGTTTTAAATGTGAATAATTCTTATCGGGAGTTCAGCATCAGAGCTGGTGGCTCTGTCATCAGCATCAAACTGGACAACTTTGAAGCTGTGGTGGAGAGGAGGACTCCATCATGGATAACACCCCCCTTTTTTTAGTTCTAATTATTTGTTAAGCTTCTTCTTTTTGTATTTCGCTGCTGCAATGCAAAAAAAAATCCCAGTTTGGGATTGATAAAGTATTTCTGATTCTGATTCATAAACGTATTCTGAACAGTCATTTTAATTATAATGCGAAACGAAGGTGTTTCTTTGATGCAAAATATATTTCTGTATATTTTGTTGTAACGTTAATATTCATCAATCATTTTGGACTCTTTATAAACTTAATTTAGAGCAGAAGGGTCCCGTTAAAAAAGCTAAACAGTGTGTGTGCAGCCAGCAGAGGGAGGCAGAGACTGAAACATGACAAAGAAATACAAATAAATAAAATAGATTCAGATTAAAATCTCTGGATCTTTCTCTACGACTCTGACCAAATGATAAATATAAATAACAGCAAGATGAGTCAAAATGAACCTGCCCCACAGAAGTGATTTAGGTGGAAATATCTGAAATGTATTAGTGAAGCTGAAATGTGCACGTTCTGTTCAACAAATATACAGACATCTAAATATAAAGAAATCCCATATTTTAAAGTGCTTTAAAAAACCATGTTAATATAAATGTGAAAAATGTTAAATATTGTAGAAAACTTCATTTAGGTACACCAGAACCACACACACACACACACACACACACACACACACACACACACACACACACACACACACACACACACACACACACTTATGACATCAGGACTCTATAGAGATAAATAATTAAACGCAGCTAATGGGACATCTGTCTGACTGTGTGTGTGTGTGTGTGTGTGTGTGTGTGTGTGTGTGTGTGTGTGTGTGTGTGTGTGTGTGTGTGTGTGTGTGTGTGTGTGTGATCATAACAAGATCAGAGGTTCAGTTTGACTTGTTGACCTCTGGAGACGAGACGTCGGCTGAGATCCTTTTAAGTATGAGCACTGATATTTGTACTTGTACTGATGCTAGTCCTCACAGTACTGCAAACACATGTCCATACTATTGATAAAGTGTTGGTATGAATATATATTCACACACGTTACCAAGTAGTACTAACAATAATAACAATAATAACAAGAGTGAAACACATGAAAGCATGGAGACAATCAATACTAATACCTGAACATCAGCTCGCCCCTTCTGCCGTCACTGTACAATTCTGAAAATCAAAAATCTTTCAGGATTGAACTTCTTATTGACTTTTCATACTGATATACACCTGAACATCAGCAGGAGAGGACTCTTTAAAGTAGAGACTCTACATACTGATATACACCTGAACATCAGCAGGAGAGGACTCTTTAAAGTAGAGACTACATACTGATATACACCTGAACATCAGCAGGAGAGGACTCTTTAAAGTAGAGACACTACATACTGATACACACCTGAACATCAGCAGGAGAGGACTCTTTAAGTAGAGACACTACATACTGATATACACCTGAACATCAGCAGGAGAGGACTCTTTAAAGTAGAGACTCTACATACTGATATACACCTGAACATCAGCAGGAGAGGACTCTTTAAAGTAGAGACACTACATACTGATATACACCTGAACATCAGCAGGAGAGGACTCTTTAAAGTAGAGACTCTACATACTGATATACACCTGAACATCAGCAGGAGAGGACTCTTTAAAGTAGAGACGCTACATACTGATATACACCTGAACATCAGCAGGAGAGGACTCTTTAAAGTAGAGACACTACATACTGATATACACCTGAACATCAGCAGGAGAGGACTCTTTAAAGTAGAGACGCTACATACTGATATACACCTGAACATCAGCAGGAGAGGACTCTTTAAAGTAGAGACACTACATACTGATATACACCTGAACATCAGCAGGAGAGGACTCTTTAAAGTAGAGACTCTACATACTGATATACACCTGAACATCAGCAGGAGAGGACTCTTTAAAGTAGAGACACTACATACTGATATACACCTGATCATCAGCAGGAGAGGACTCTTTAAAGTAGAGACACTACATACTGATATACACCTGAACATCAGCAGGAGAGGACTCTTTAAAGTAGAGATACTACATACTGATATACACCTGAACATCAGCAGGAGAGGACTCTTTAAAGTAGAGACTCTACATACTGATATACACCTGAACATCAGCAGGAGAGGACTCTTTAAAGTAGAGACTCTACATACTGATATACACCTGAACATCAGCAGGAGAGGACTCTTTAAAGTAGAGACTCTACATACTGATATACACCTGAACATCAGCAGGAGAGGACTCTTTAAAGTAGAGACTCTACATACTGATATACACCTGAACATCAGCAGGAGAGGACTCTTTAAAGTAGAGACTCTACATACTGATATACACCTGAACATCAGCAGGAGAGGACTCTTTAAAGTAGAGACGCTACATACTGATATACACCTGAACATCAGCAGGAGAGGACTCTTTAAAGTAGAGACACTACATACTGATATACACCTGAACATCAGCAGGAGAGGACTCTTTAAAGTAGAGACTCTACATACTGATATACACCTGAACATCAGCAGGAGAGGACTCTTTAAAGTAGAGACACTACATACTGATATACACCTGAACATCAGCAGGAGAGGACTCTTTAAAGTAGAGACGCTACATACTGATATACACCTGAACATCAGCAGGAGAGGACTCTTTAAAGTAGAGAATGATGTGAAATGAAAAGAATCAAATGGGGGGGGGGGTATTTGTCCCTTGAAGAGGTAGGTTCCTGCAGGATATAGATGTTACTGAATAACCTTTAAAATTGTAAAAGTTGTACTGATTTACTTTTTCCCTAACTTTATAACCGTAGAGAGATTATAGACAGGAAATCCCCAAAGAATAACCCCCCCACCTCACCCTAACCCCCAGGCAGACCCCCCCCACTTCAGCGCCAACACCTCCTTTTGTTATGGATGAAGCTGAAAGTCTTTAAATGCATCAGATAGGCAGGTAATGCTTTACGTGGGCGAAGTGTGTGTGTGTGTGTGTGTGTGTGTGTGTGTGTGTGTGTGTGTGTGTGTGTGTGTGTGTGTGTGTGTGTGTGTGTGTGTGTGTGTGTGTGATTAGGACCCACAGGAAGCACAATGTAAGCTTTATTTTTGCATTTTCCAGAATAAAAGTCTGAAATGTGACACAGAAACAGACAAATGTTTTGCACATTTCTGCAGAAAATACCACTTTTAATTCAGACACATTTTTTTGTGTTTATTTATTTATATATGTATTTTATTAGCAATATTCACCCCTATTTTTCCTGCTTTTATTTCTCTAAAGGAGTTTACTTTAACTTCTAATGTTTATGTAAATATCTGTTTTCTATTTTATTTTATTTAACCTTTTATTTGAAATCCAAATTAAGGACTCATTACAGCTCTGATAAATGTAGAAAAGCAGACATGAGGACGTAGAGAAAAGATCCAGGTGTTAAAAAAAGGTAAAGTCAGAACTTCCTGTTGTTAGCGTGGACACATCAGCCTATCAGTGCCCGATCCGTCCCCCCGGCTGCACATGCGCGTAATGACGTACGCGGAAACTCAACGTTTTCCTGCCCGATTTGTACCACGCGCGTCTACATTTTACGGTACTTGACGGCAGCCAGTTGGTTTACCTAACCGGAAACAGCTGGTAGTTCACAGAGGCTGCATGTGGAGTTTATTGCTTGATATTGGCGATCGGAAACAGTTTGTTATTTTCACGCATGTGCAGCCGGGGGGGAACGGATCGGGCACTGACAGGGCCCCTAGCTGACTTTGTTTCGTAGCGTCCCGTGATAAGACTTCCGGTGTTATTATAAATAATGACATCACAGCGTAACAAGCAGACCTCCTCCTTATGTAAAAAAGTAGAATTTTGGTTTCACACGGGACACAAACTGCGGCCTCCTAAAAAAAAGTAACTAAAACTAAATCTTACCGAACAACGGAAAAGGATTTGGGCCACATCAAAAATGTGTGGCCCTAATCCTCTAGCCTGGCTCGGCCCTCCTACGTACCATCGCTCAATTTAGATTTGGCTTCAGTACAACGTCTGGGCTTTCGGTACATCGTTGGGTTTTCTCCGGCCACATTTTTGGCGGTCCAATCAGCGACCAGACGGAGTGGCTGAGAACGATGACGTTGAGCTCGTGCGCTAGCTTGAGTTGTAGTACACATTTTCTGGTTGTAGTTTAGTAATGGCGGCAGTGAAAGATGCGAGCGAAGCTATTCGGTCAGTTGTGGCAACGCTGCTGAATATCCTAAAGTTCAAACCGGAGCAAGAAAAGCTTGGTTGAGTTTTGTTGGTGGGCGCGATGTCCGGTCGGTTCCGGCGCATGACATACATCAGGACCAAACGTTAGCGATTGGTTATGGCAGATCCAGAGTGGCACTGGGCAGATCCAATAGTTTTAAACCTCAGAGTGTCTCACACAGCAGCACAGGGGCAGAGCCAGAGGGATGTCCAGGAACGTTTTTTTCCTGAACATGTTGGAGGAGGAGGAGGAGGGGGAGGAGGAGGGGGAGGTTGAGGAGGAGGTTGAGGAGCCCCTCACTGCCTCAGCTTGTCGTCTCAAACGGAATTCCAGCCGTAAATACGGAGCCTCGGGCTGCAGCCTCGTAAAGCTGCAGGGACGCCTCTAAGAACTCTCACACACAGTTACATAGAGTACACGCAGTACATGCAGTACATGCAGTACATAAAGTACATAGAGTACACGCAGTACATAAAGTACATAGAGTACATGCAGTACATAGAGTACATGCAGTACATAAAGTATATAGAGTACATGCAGTACATGCAGTACATAAAGTACATGCAGTACATGCAGTACATAAAGTACATAGAGTACATGCAGTACATAAAGTACATAGAGTACCTGTATTAGTATTATAACTGTAAGGCCTGTTCCTGCAGCTCCTCATCCTCCAGTCTACCTGCATGGTATTCAGGACTCTGACGTCATATTACTGAACAGAGGGGGAATTATGAGGAGGTGTAAATATCATCAAATATTACACTTAAGTTGTCTGCGTGTATAACAGACTCTCCTGTGCGGATACAAGTATTACATGAAAGGTTATTTAACAAACAGGAAAGTGAGTTTTATTGCAGGTGCATTTAAAAATAATAATGAGTTCAAAATGTGATTGTATTATTAATGTATTGACATTGTTATGATTGTTGTTTTTGAATGAATTTGGTCAGATTTTCTTAAATATAAAAGTCTTCAGATTTAATTTTTTCAGATGAATATCTTTTAATTTCAAGAGATTGCACTGCTGAACTTCATGTCTTTTGAGTTCAAAATATGCCTTCAGTTTCCAAAGTAAATGAGTAATCAGCGCGAAAGGGACAAGATGTAAAGGTAAATGTGTCTAAAAACTACAGTACCCATGAGCCTCAGCACCAGAGCAGGATCCCTGATTGGATTCCTATTAAAGTGTTTCTGTTTCTTCTCCAGAACAAACCGTGTGGGTACAAACAGGAAGTGTGAAGTTCACTTCTGCAGACTGACGGAGTTCAGCGTGATGTGAGAGCACAGGAAGTCACCGTCTGCACTTCCTCTTGTGCCAGATAAGGTGTTACCAAACTTTCACACAGACACATGCTCCGGCATTTTGAAGGGCTCCTTTAATAACCAGAAAAATGGAAGAGACCGAGGGGGAGACCGAGGACCAGGTGGAGGGATTAAACCTAAAAATAAGAATAATTACAAATAATGAATCATTACATACATACGATGTAATGATGTAAGAAAATACAGTTAAAGACCCCCCCCCCCCCCCCCCCCCCTTTAAAGGAGTGTGTACTGAGGGCAGTGTAAGAGTAAAATGTACCACGCTGAAACATATGGGTGTAATGTAAACCTCCCCACTGCTGGGAGTCCTTTTCTCTCCAGGGAGGCGGCTCAGGTGTTTCTCGTCTCCCACCTGGACCCTTGAGACCCAACCCCCCCCCCACACCGTCTGCCACCAATCCGTCTGCCACCAGACCTCTGCATCCGGATTGTTTGGTGTTTTTATTTATCTCAAATTCTCCTTTTCTGGGTCCCTGCTGCCGCTCACATCCAACTCTGTGGGGCGGATCTGCAGCCGGGGAAACATTTCTACTTCTAACATAGACTGTGAAAGTGGGGGGGCCATGGCCAAGGGTCACTTTGAGAGTCCATTTTTCTATGAATAAAAGCCAGAATTTTTCCGCTGTCTGCAACCACCTGCTACTACGCTGTTGCGATGGCCAGCATCATCGGTTTCTCTGGTCCACAAAAACCTGCTAATACAGCCGCAAACATCTGGTTCTACGGCCCCAAAACATCTGGTTCTACGGCCCCTAAACATCTGGTTCTACGGCCCCAAAACATCTGTTTCTACGGCCCCAAAACATCTGGTTCTACGGCCCCAAAACATCTGTTTCTACGGCCCCAAAACATCTGGTTCTACAGCCCCAAAACATCTGGTTCTACAGCCCCAAAACATCTGGTTCTACAGCCCCAAAACATCTGGTTCTACAGCCCCAAAACATCTGGGTCTACAGCCCCAAAACATCTGTTTCTACAGCCCCAAAACATCTGTTTCTACAGCCCCAAAACATCTGGGTCTACAGCCCCAAAACATCTGGTTCTACGGCCCCAAAACATCTGGTTCTACGGCCCCAAAACATCTGTTTCTACGGCCCCAAAACATCTGTTTCTACAGCCCCAAAACATCTGGTTCTACGGCCCCTAAACATCTGTTTCTACGGCCCCAAAACATCTGTTTCTACAGCCCCGAAACATCTGTTTCTACAGCCCCAAAACATCTGGTTCTACGGCCCCAAAACATCTGGTTCTACGGCCCCAAAACATCTGTTTCTACAGCCCCGAAACATCTGGTTCTACAGTCCCAAAACATCTGGTTCTACGGCCCCTAAACATCTGGTTCTACGGCCCCAAAACATCTGTTTCTACAGCCCCGAAACATCTGGTTCTACAGTCCCAAACACATCTGGTTCTACGGCCCCAAAACGTTCTATGATGTTATTAAACATGTCTGTTGTTTGTATCCTTTATTTATTGGTCCTTCTTTCTCTCCACTTTAGCCAATAAAGTAATAAAGAGCCCATTTGATATTATTCTATGCATATCATTAATAATGCTTGATTTCCATATTCCTACTGACAGAAGTAGAGGGTTGAAATGTGAAGGTGACCTCTGTGCTGGAGCCTGCTGTCTACCTGAAATGAATAATGTGCTGCCTTTACTGAAACAGGTGTGGAAAAATGTTTCATATGGACCCCTAATTTAAACATTGAACCGCCCTGCACGTTGTGTGTAAACTGGATATGAATGACTCTTTATATTTAGGTCTGAGAGTCAGAGAGGGAACTGAACTCTGATACCTGCAGACTGATATGAACCTGTGTTGTTTATTCTGGCTGCTGCAGGCGTCCACTCAGCCAGCAGGTCCAAACCTGTTGGAGCTACGCGACCTCTCCAACAGCAGGAACATTTACCTGCTTCCCTTCTTTACGCCGACTCTCTGCTCTCCCTTACACTTACCCCAGCAGAGGGGACAGCTCTCATCTTTTACTTAAATTAGAGAACCACAATGTAGATTCACTATGTGACAAGTCCTGCATTCAAAACCTCACTTAGTGTTAACCCTTAAGCCTCAAAACGCCCTTACTAACAGTAAAAGATATAGAATAGTTTATTGGATTTTACTTATTGATTCACGGTTGTTTACTCTGTCTGCTGCGGGGGAGGGGGGGGGGGGTCTTCTGAAATTCAACAAGCAATAAATACAGTTTGAGGTGAACTATAATAATGCCTGATAACATTACTGCTTTGATTTGATACATCAGTAAAAAGTACAGAGAGATGAAGGATAACGTAGTACTCGAGGACACGTGCTCCTAACTACATATGAATAAGAAACACATTTTAAAAACATGAAGAGAAATGTGATTTAAATCAACGCTTAATATCAAATACTACAAAAACACATTTTATTTTTCAAACAATAAATACAGACGAAGACGAGAGGCGCTGTGAGGAGACCTGCAGAAACACCAGAGATCTGAGGTGTCTGTTTTCTTGTTTGACTGCCGTCTGCTCGTAGACCAGATTTATCCCTGCAGGGGGGGTTCGGGGGGGGGGGGGGATTTACTCTGAACTGGGATTAGTGTCAGCTCCGAGGCTGCAAATATTTAAACTCCAGTTTAAACACTGCTCATGCATTGACTTAACGCTGGGTGCAGTAGAGCATGCAGAAGGAGTTGTGTGTCATGGATCATCTCCTGTTTCAGGTGAGGATTAATTCATATCATCTTAGATTTAATGCAAAGTGTGCAGCGACCTTTAACCACGTGGAATTCACATTGCTTTCCTTGAGCTTTAACATGTAAAGACATAGAAAATGCAGCTCCTGGGATTCACAGATAAGTTGATTTAACGTTCATTTGAAATAGAAAAGTCCCTGGGCGCTCATTTAGTTTTTTCACAACTGACCCCCTAGTGCACAGGACGGTGCGGGCCCTCAGATTTGTGATATTTATTTTTCAAAAGATCAGAAAACGCCATGACTTTAAATGGATGAAGATATTCTACAAGTCTTATTCAAAGTGCACTTTTTATGCAATTGTTACTTCTTTCTCTACAGAATATTTTGGACCGAATGTATTGTTGTTTTGTTTCTTTAACTAGAGTCCCCTCTCCGTGGACACAGCGGTTCTGTTCTGATATTTAACGGTACTCTTCACCAACAGGTTTCCGGCTGATCCCCCAAACGTCGCCCAGCATTGAGATGAATCTATTAAGAGGCCCGGGAGCAAAAGGAGTTAGTCGTTTGGCCCCGCATTTAACTGGAACAACTTTGGCCTTAAAGCTATGTTTGCCGGGGGCCCCTGGACCGGAGAGGGAATTGAGAGGAGGTGGTGGTCATAGACCTGTCGTAGTCGATATTGTACTTCAATGGGGCGAGGTCCTAAACAAATCGGCCGCTAATCAAATTATGTGCAAGCAATTGACGCACAGTGAACTTGGGGCTTAAGGGGGGCCCTGTGGGTTCATTTCTTTTTAAATCCGGACTTTTTTCAAATATGTTTTTAGATCAAATTCGAACTTCTTTTCATAATCCTGAGTGGGTCAGATGTTCCTCTGTCAGCAGTTCTGTTCTGGGTAATACTTTAAGTGTGAATCTATACTACAGCCTGAATCTGCTTCTCTTTCTTTGGTTCTGTTTTGAACTCAGCAGGTGAACCTATATGTTCATAAAATAGTGTGTGTGAGCTTAACTGTGTGTGTTAAACTAAAATTGAGAATTGACCTTCTACCCAGTTTTTATTCTTGCTTTTTTAAACTGTAGTTTGTGCTCATGTGTTTCAGTGTTAGGCTACCGCCTGAGTATGCTTTATGAAAGGCAGGATTTAGTATTTGATTTGCCTTTAGCCATTGTTTACTCTGGTTTTAGCTTCTATCCCTGCCACCTGCCTCCTGGACCCCCTGCCAGTTAAACTTTTGCAAAATCTCTGGCCATGCGGGACCTATAATGCTGAATGCTACGGAGGCCTGCAGGTGCCATTGCACTACAACGGCCCAAACCTCTTCCATCAAGAGAAACGTGACAAGCTGGGGAACTGTCTCTGCTGGCACAGTGATTCTGTCTCATTACTGGAAGAGTTTGTCAGTTTATCTGAAATGACTCGGTTAGCTACGTTAGCTAGCTATCTTACATCACATCTTCAGTAACATCAGAAGGAGTCTGAGTTCATTGCAAGCCTACGCTGTAGCTATATGTCAATAAAGACTTCGAATCTTTGATTGCTTTTTGGATTTCCATTAGTGAATTTGTGGATAGAACCTGTTACCTTGGTACCTGCTGATGCAAGGTGGAGGTAAAACATTTGCACAATTTGCACAAACCCACATTTTATTTTAATAACTAGCATCAAAAGCAACCACAACTTTTATTTGCTCAAACCAGATTAATAAAAATGGCAACCTGCAAAAAGAAGTGGAGGACTATAAACCAACAAATGAAAGATGATTTTCGCAGCGCTACTAAGAAGAATCCCGACTGCTCTTAGTGGGTCATATCTGCAGTGATAAATGAAATGGAGAAACTTAAACCGAAAACGAAAGCAAAACCCAGAACAACGGCTTCAGTTTGTCCTGTTACATCTGAGCAGTGAGAAACTGGGCTTTATCGGCTTCTTTTGTGGGAGATGGTTGAGTGACATGAGTCAACTTGCCCTGAACCGTTCACACTTGTTCCACATATTTGTTTTTCCCATTTCCATCCTGCAGCACGAAGTCTAAATCTGCATGTGGGATTTTTTTTTAATAAACTTGTTAATTTGTGTGCGAATGTACCAGACACTCAAAACACGGTCAGAGGGATGCAGTTGGGAGGCAGAGTTTGGTTCTGAAGGATCACCTACTCCTGTCCTGGATACCCTGTTGGTTTAGTACTTTATAAAAACAGCCTTTAGAAATACGGAGAGGCTTTCCAAACAGTAGCACCTGATGAGTACGGCTGCCGGAGATCATGGCGGTAAAAAAAACGGCACCAAATGGGAAAGGTAAACATGTTAAAGCCTGAAGTGAAACTCTACACTGCTGCTGCACACGGTCCGGATCCACAATCCAAGCCCGCTCTTTGCAGCAAGCCCAGTTTGAATTGACGGACGTGGGCAGCAGCCAATCAGCGCTCGCCGTGCGCCAAAGCCGTGTTTATTCCACTCAGCCAACCAATCGGAGTCCAGCTCAGCTCCGAGTGCGTCATCAGGGCAGAATGTGAAGCTGCTGTTACCGGATCCACTCCCATCCCCCCATCCCGAGCGAGCAATGGCGGCTGCCTTTTTTGCCGCTTTGTCCTTCTCATGTTCAGCTTTTAAAAGCCATGTGTACAAAACTCGGTAAGGAAACAAATACGTGTTTGCCCTTGTGTTTCATAAGAATGCGTGTCAGTTCATGAGCACAGAATTATGTTCTCGCACTTTGTCTCATCGCATGTTCTGTTATGTCGCACTGCTTTTTTTATCTCCCTCCTCCACGGCGGGGCTTTTTCTCGTGGGTTTCTCTTCTAACAATGGGGGAGGAAATGAGGCCACTGTTCTGCACCCCGCTCACTGAAGCACCCCTCACCACACTTTAGGTTTTAAAATACGATGTGTTTTATTCATGCTACGACCTTGGCGCACGAATGTATGGATTGTTATGTAAAAAGGGGGGGGGGGGGGCGTCAAGTGCGCAGATACAGAGATGAGTGAAGATGGGAGGGGCGCGAGGAGCTGACGAGACATGGCGGCGGTGAAACACATTACATTCTGTGAGCCTTTGATGTTGACGGAAGGCTCTCAGGAAGAGACTCAGTAACGTTCCATAAAGGAACACCAGCGTTCCATAAAGGAACACCAGGGTTCCATAAAGGAACACCAGGGTTCTAAGAGCCGTTAATCCACTAGTTCGTCACATTCTCCCCCGTTAGAAGACTTTTTGCCTCGCTGTTCTCCGGTGGGCGGGAGAAGCCGCTTTACTCGACCAGATGAACATCAATCAATCAAATCGTGACACTTACGTCAACCCATTCGATATATTTACTGCGTGATTCGGAGTGAGAAGTGGAAAATGCGTCGCCCTGCGCAGTGGGGGGGAAACGGCTCTTACTTTTAGTCCGTTATTGTCCGGTTTAATCGGTAGGGGTTATTGTTTTTTAGTGGAGAAATGGACGGTTGCAGCGCCGGACAGGAGGGGGGCGTGGCTCCTGGTTTAGAAATTCTATCCATTGTTCCACTCCAACGCGCGAAGAGAACACCTCTGTAGAGCTCTCAGCCAATCAGCAGCCACCTGCCTCCTTTGGACCCCGCCCACCAGCCTATATTAAAGGCTCGGCCGTCAGCAGCATTGGCCACTGGCACAATATAAACCTGATTGATCCACTATCCGAGGAGAGGGATTTACTTTATTCAAGCTTTCATTTTTAGCCGTCCTTTATTTTATTCTACTAAAACAATGGCAGACACAAAAGTGGACTCCGGCTCGGATATCTCTGCCAAGGTAAGCCTCCTCACCCCCCCCCCCTCTGGGTCTCCATCACAGAGGAGGAAGCTTCTCCAGGCTGTAACCTAGATATTTTTTTAATGTTTCGTCGTTGCTTCGCGCTCATTCGGACTCACAAGTCTGCGGGACACACAGGAGGGGGGGCAGAGAGACTGAGGAAGAGCCGGTCTTCAGGTCTTTTTCTCCAAACACTTGATGGAAAATCGTCTAGATTTAAAGCGGGGGTCTCCGCACCGCATCATGGAAACGCGTCTCATTGTCCGGAGAGGAACAGCTCGCGCGGGTTCTTTGTTTATCCAGAGGCTCGGTTCTCCGAACCGGACTGGATGTGTTTGTGAGAAACAGTCAACAGACTCATCTCTTACAGCGCTGGTGGAACCGCTCTAACGCCCGCCTCTCCGCCGCGCTCTCCCCGCTTTATGGCTCTTTATCCCTGGCTCTTAATGCCCAAATGACGCGCCTATTCATTCCGGGTCCCGGCTGCTTAATGCCAACACATTCCAAATCCCGCGTCCAGTTTAAGAGACACGCTTTCACTCCGGGGTTAGTTTTGATCACTTGGAGAGAGACACGGAGCTGAGCAGCGGAGAGAAGGAGGGTTTCTGGGGCTCCGGGGCCGGAGTGTGAGATCGGTTTGAATGGTGGCTGTGCGTAATGTCCACTCTGCTCTGCCAGCCGCTTCATGTTTGTTTTTAAAGGCACCGACGGGCCTGCCTGCTCCGTCAGACCCGGTTTGTTTACCGACCCAGGAAGGTCGGCTCGTCCAGCCTCCGGTTACCGGTGAGGACGCGCAGCGCCGCGGCTTCCGCTTCTTCTTCTGCGTTTTCAAGCATGTTTGCAGATCGCGTTTAAGTCTCAGGGGGAAAGTTTTTCTTCCTTTTTCTGTAATGCAGCCCACTTCTCTCGGCGGTGTGTGTGTGTGTGTGTGTGTGTGTGTGTGTGTGTGTGTCCGGGCTGTGGATGTGTGATGTGACGGTGCTGGTTTCCCCTCTCTTTTTGCTCCTTCCATCAACACATCTCTGTCCCTAATGTTAATGTTCGTGCAGTTGGACTTTGAATCACACTGGGTAAAACTTTAATATAATTGGGGGGTGGGGGGTCCGGCCCCCAGGCTCCTGCCTTTAAGAGTAATAAGAGCAGCAGCGAGCCGCGGAGCTGAATAATTATGAGTGATTATGACGAGAGAGCATATGGAGGAGGAAAAGTTGGGTCCCGGTATTAGAGCTGATAATCCGGGGTGCCTGCTCAGGCTCTATTTATAGTTTGGAGCGTTTTTACGCACAAGCGCCTTTTTACGCACAGTCTGAGAGAGAGAGAGATAGGGGAGAGAGAGAGCTCCACTCAGGCTCATTTGTCTCCCGCCGAGGAGCAGCCGATGCTCCTAAACAGCTTAATGGGTTTTAAGCAATAAGATTATGTAAAGTAATTAATCAGCAGGGCAGTGCGCGCGGGGATAAAAGGCTGTGAACGACCGTGGCGACACAACGAGGAAACGGCGCGCTTTATCGCGGCT
The DNA here is from genome assembly GCF_036324505.1 of Eleginops maclovinus. Lineage (NCBI taxonomy): Eukaryota > Metazoa > Chordata > Actinopteri > Perciformes > Eleginopidae > Eleginops > Eleginops maclovinus. Next base: position 25,263,171 of record NC_086354.1, read on the forward strand.
GTCCCTGTAAGTAGAGCGCAAAGCAGCCGTGTGTGTGTGTCGGTGTGTTTGTGTGTGTGTGTGTGTGTGTGTGTCGGTGCCTCCGTTATACTCTCCCTTCTCTCGCCTGCCATGTGTCGTCTCTATTGTCTCTCCGTTACAACCAGCAGCGGCACCCCCTCCCTCTTCATCCTCCATCACCCCCCCCCTCCCTGTTGCCCTCCCGTGTTATTTTAAATGGAGCAGTGCATCCTGGGTTTTGCAGTGCCTCTCCCGGGCGTGTCTAGTGACATATGGTGGCGACAGCAGCCCGCTGAAGACTACAATACCCAGAGTGCCCTGGGGCCACATCAAAGTATCAGATTACAACACATTAGAGGGGGAGGATGGGGGAGGATCTGCAGAGACCAATATGGAGTTTAAAGAGGAAGGATCCATTCTGACAGGCAGATGGCTGAACAGATCTCCCAGCATGCACCAGGGCTCCTAACTAGGCCATCAGGTAGAAGGGCAGGTAGCTGGAGGAGTTTGAGAAACAGAATGTTTTTGAATATTTATTCCGAGTCCTCTTGTCTCCTGCAGGACCTGAAGGAGAAGAAGCTCCTGGAGGAGAAGGAGAACGGCAAAGACGCCGCCACCAACGGAAAGGTACCCAGCTCCTCCGCGCTCCTCTCAGGAACTCCCGGGCGGTGCTGCAGAGCGCTCACTGTGCTTTCTTTTCCAGGAGAATGAGGAGAACGGCGAGCCCGAGGTAGATGATGAAGATGATGATGAAGTGGATGAGGAGGACGAGGAAGATGATGTAGAAGGTAAACTCAAACATTTTTAAATGAGGCTTAAATGTTTTCTGAAACTTTAGCAAAAAACAAACTGAAGTAATCTCCTCCTGCAGGCGATGAGGAAGACGAGGAGGACGATGACGATGAAATCGAGGGAGGCACAAAACGGGCAGCTGAGGATGACGATGACGACGACGAGGTGAGGCGGCGACCCCCGACCTTAATCAACGATGATCTAACCAATCAGGATCCTTTACCTGAACTCTTCTTCTTCTCTCCATGCAGGACGACGTCGAAACCAAGAAGCAGAAAACCGACGACGACGATTGATGTGTTTCCTTCGCTCGGGACATCCTGCTGAACCACTTCCTGCTTCTTCACCTGCGACCGTTTTTCATTCGTCGCCGGTGGAGGGGCGGGACGACTGATTTAAAAGGAAAGAAAAATAATAATAAAGTCAAAAAAAAAAAATCCAAGATGGTCATTAGCAAGTAGAGTTCAACACACACACACACACACACACACACACACACACACACTCACACTCGTAACCCGCAAAACACATTTTCTAGAGCCAACACTTGGACCCAGAAATCCGGCTTCTCTTCAACAACAACACAAAGGAGAATTTGTTTGTATTTTTATTTACATTTTATATTTTTGTACATATTGTTCGGAGGGGGGGGTTTTTCTTTTTTTCCCCCCACCCCCCCCCCCCCCCCCCCCCCCCCCGTTTTTTATTTTTTTCCCCCCAGACCCCCCCTTTTTTTTTTCCTTTTCCCCGAAAGAAAAAGGTTTTTTAACTGGGTTTTATCTCAAAAAAAAAACAACCCAGAGGTCACGCCTCTGGGAAACCCGCGGGAACCCGGAGCTTTCCAGAAAAATTTAATGTAGGTACTTTAGCTGTACCTTTACTTTTGTTTTTTATGGGGGGGGGGGGGCCCGAAGGAAAAGAGCCTTTTTCTCCCCCCCGGGTTTTTTTTTGTTCTGTTTATGACGGTTTGTTTTGTTTGTTTTGGGGAAGTTGTTTTTTGGGACAAAAAAACCCGGATTTTTTATTTTGTGATTTTGTATTTTGGGTTTCTCTGCGGGTTTTTCTTCCCCCCTGCCCCACGTCCAGGTCAAGGGGGGGGGGGGGGGTCTGAATTTCAATTGAAGTATTATAGTTTTTACTGTTCCCCACTGCAGTATTTTTCAAATGCCCCAAAAGTACTTCTACTAAAATTTTTTTTAATATTTCATCAATGGGAAATTTTTATTGATTACCAAGGGGGGGGGAAGTATCGGGGCCGTACTTAGTCAAAGTAGAAGTACTCGGGTCCAGTACTTTTCAAGAAAATAAAGTACTAGGTCCAGTACTTGTCAAAAAGAAGTACCAGGCCCATACTTAGTAAAGTAAAAGTATCGGGTCCAGTATTAGTCAAGTAGAATACTCAGACCCCATACTTAGTCAAGTAGAAGAACCCCGGGTCCGTACTTAGAAAAAGGGTAAAAGTACTCAGGCCCCAGTATTTAATTAAAGTAAAAAGTACTCAGGCCCAGTACTTAGAAAAAGAAAAGAGTACTCAGGTCCGTACTTAGAAAAGTAGAAGTACTCAAACCCCGTACTTGGGAAATTTGAAGTACTCAGATCCAGTACTTAGTCAAGTAAATACTCAGGCCCAGTTTTTGGGAAAAAGTAAAAAAGTACTCAGGCCCAAAGAAACTTAGTAAAGAAAAAGGGTACTCAGGCCCATCCCTTAAAAAAAGTAGAAGTCCCAAAGGTCCATTTACTTAGAAAAAGGAGAAGTCTCGGGTCCATACTTGAAAAGTAGAGTACTCAGGTCCAAAAAATTGGGTAAAGTAAAAGAACTCAGGTCCAGTACTTAGTAAAGTAGAAGTACTCAGGTCCAGTACTTAGTAAAGTAGAAGTACTCAGATCCAGTACTTAGTAAAGTAGAAGTACTCAGGTCCAGTACTTAGTAAAGTAGAAAGTACTCAGGTCCAGTACTTAGTAAAGGAGAAGTACTCAGGTCCAGTACTTAGTCAAGTAGAAGTACTCAGGTCCAGTACTTAGTAAAGTAGAAGTACTCAGATCTTGTACTTGAGTAAAGTAGAAGTACTCAGGTCCAGTACTTAGTAAGTAGAAGTACTCAGGTCCAGTACTTAGTCAAGTAGAAGTACTCAGGTCCAGTACTTAGTAAAGTAGAAGTACTCAGGTCCAGTACTTAGTAAAGTAGTAGTACTCAGGTCCAGTACTTAGTAAAGTAGTAGTACTCAGGTCCAGTACTTAGTAAAGTAGAAGTACTCAGGTCCAGTACTCAGTAAAGTAGAAGTACTCAGGTCCAGTACTTAGTAAAGTAGAAGTACTCAGGTCCAGTACTTAGTCAAGTAGAAGTTCTCAGGTCCAGTACTTAATAAAGTAGAAGTACTCAGATCTTGTACTTGAGTAAGTAGAAGTACTCAGGTCCAGTACTTAGTAAAGTAGAAGTACTCAGGTCTTGTACTTGAATAAATGTAGAAGTACTCAGATCTTGTACTTGAGTAAAGTAGAAGTACTCAGGTCTTGTACTTGAGTAAAGTAGAAGTACTCAGGGTCTTGTACTTGAGTAAAGTAGAAGTACTCAGGTCCAGTACTTAGTAAAGTAGAAGTACTCAGGTCCAGTACTTAGTAAAGTAGAAGTACTCAGGTCCATTTACTTAGAAAAGGGTTAAAAACCCTTTTTTCCGGTCCAGTACTTAGTAAAGTAGAACTACTCAGGCCCAAGTACTTAAAAAGTAGAAGTACTCGGGGTCCAGTACTTAGAAAATTTAAAGTACTAGGGCCCAGTACTTGTAAAGTAGAAGTACCGGGAATCCAGTATTTAAACAAGTACAACCCCAAAGGGTCCAGTTTTAAAAAAAAGTAAAAGTTCCAGGGGTTTTTTGGGATTTGAGTAAAGTAGAAGAACTAATCTTTTTTGTGTAAAAAAAAGAATTTACTCAGTCTTTTTTCTTGAAAAAAAAGTAAAAAGTACTCAATCTTGTACTTGAGTAAAGTAAAAGTACTAAAGAAGTTGTACTTGGAAAAAGGTAAAAGTCCCTCGGGTCTTGAAATTGAATAAAAGTAAAGTTTTCCAGATTTGTACTTGAGAAAATTTTGAATCCCTCAGTTTCTTGTACATTGAGTAAATTTTTAAAAGTACCAGGTCTTGTACTTGAGTAAGAAGAAGTACTCAATCTTGTACTTGAGTAAAGTAAGAAACCAAAATTTTGTACTTGAGTAAAGTAAAAGCCCTAAATCTTGCCCTTGAGAAAGGGGGAAAGTACTCAGGTCTTGTACTTGATAAGTAGAAGTATTTCAGGTCTTGAATTGAGAAAAGTAAAAGAACTCAAAATCTTGTATTTGGGGTAAAGTAAAAGTACCAATTTCCTTGTACTTGAGTAAAGTAAAAAGTTATTTCGGGTCTTGTACTTGAGAAAAGTAGAATTTACTCAATCTTGTACTTGAGTAAAGTAAAAGTACTCAATCTTGTACTTGAGTAAAGAAAGAAGTACTCAAAATCGTATTTGAGTAAAGTAGAAGTACTCAGGTTTTGTAACGATTTTTTAAAGTACCAGGCTTTGAAATTGATAAATAGAAGTACTCAGATTTGTATTTGGGTAAAGTAAAAGTACTCAAGTCTTGGGTATTTAAAGTAAAGTAGAAGTACTCGGTTTTGGGTCTTGGGGAAAATAGAAGTCCAGAGTGTGGGGAATTTCTCTGTCACAAAAAAAAAAAAAAATCGGTTTTAAAGGGGGTTTCATTATTTTTAAAAACCTCTTTTAAACCCAAAACCTCCCCTAGCAACAAAAGGGAAAAAAATACATTTTAGGGGAGAAAAATTTACACAGTCCCCTCTAAAACTGTAGGGGAAAAGTAAAAGTTTTTTTTACCAGCGAAAAAATTTATTTCCACTTTAGCTCTCGTTTTAGTTTTTCCCTTCTTAAAAAAGGAGGAGAGAATGATGTTTCGGGGAGGGGTTTTGGACTCCAAGCCCCCCCCGGCCCCCTTTCCCTCTCCCAAAAACCCCCAGAAAAGGGAAACCGGTTTTAAATCCTCAAACTTTGTTTTCTAGTTTTAAAACCTTTAAAAAATGTGTTTCAAACTACAATAAAAATTTTTATGACAAAAAATTAAAAAAATATTTTTACTTGGTTTTTAAAGCATTTCAAAACCCTTACTTTTCTACTCTACATGCATTATTTCACAGAAACAGATTTGATATTCTAAAACCGCTTTCTGGAATACGATGCAGATTAAAGCACAACTATAAAGATGCGTTCAAAATAAACTCCCAGAATGCTTCATTCTGCATCCAGAGAGCCTGAAGTTTAGGCTCCCTTTCTTGTGGCTGATCACTGCAGCACTTTAACTTGGTATCTCAACACTGCTGTACTGTTCCTCCCCCTGAGTGATGCGAGTGCCTCTGTTACCATAGACTGTGGCGCCCTCTCGTGGTGCATGCCGGTAGTTGTAGTATTAACTGGATTGTGCAGCGTTCGTGTTGGAGAGGGTCTGAGTGATGCAGAACTTCTTACAGTATTACAACTGTGCTATTGTCGTTTTTAATTAGGTACAATTAATCTGTTTCCCACCTAAACACATTCAGAATTATGTGTTCTATTATTTGATTTTAAATATTGATATTATTTTACAGTTTAGACATGGTTTTTTATCATTTAAATCATTTAAGTTTTTATTTAAAAATTAACTTTTAACGTTATGGTCTGTCTTTGTTCAGTCATGTGAGCTGCAGGCCCGAAGCTGGAGAGAAAGGAATGTCTCACACACACACACACACACACACACACACACACACACACACACACACACACACACACACACACACACACACACACACACACACACACACACACACACACACTCACACACTTTGTTTTCAGTATTTGTTAAACCACTCTCTCTGAGCTTCTTAGTTCAGTCTTCTGTTTTTAATATTTTGAAAAACAAATCCACTAAAGAACAGCAAAAGTGACTTTAGCTTAAAGTCAATTAATATAAAATAATGAATATTAATGAATTTTGTATTCAGAACTTTCTGTTCATGATGGGATTTAACAACACTTTCTAAATATATATTTTTATTTCATAGGTTTTTTTACCTGATCCTATGTATGGCTTTGTCTTCCGTTACGTCATCATTTCATTTGGTTTTATTTGTGATTATCACACCTTTACTGCTGTGTCTCTTAAAGGGTTGAACTGTTGTATCAGGTTTTCATTAAAACTCTGGTTGTGTTTTAAAGTGTGATGTGAGGGAGGCTGTGGCTCAGTGGCTTAGTGTGCTACTCGGATCAGGGGAGCACTGGTTCCAGTCCCACTGCAGCCAGCTGTCGTGGTGTCCCTGGGCGAGACCCTTCCCCCCGGTTGCTCCTGTGATTGCCCACAGTATGTGTATGTAAGTGTGTTGGATAAAAGCGTCTGACAGGCCTATAGTATAACTTGTAATCTCTTCCAAAATCAGTAATAACTCTTTTTTAAATATGTTTTTTAAATTATAAAACAGAATTAATATTTACATTATTTGTAATTATTTTAAATAAAAATATTATTGGAGTATTATTTTAATTGGTCTTATTTCTGAATCTATTTTTTGTTATTTGTGTTATTTTATCTGCATTAGAGGTAGTACCGCCCTCAGGTGGTGACAGATGGTAATTCAACCACCTCAAAAGAGAACCAAATGCAGATATTGTAAGAATGAAAACATTTTAAAGAATGAAATAATGAAAAGGGGATCACAGAAACAACATTCAAAGATGTGTAAATATATGCCATCCCCCTGCTGCTGGAACTCACTGCTTTTTATTATTAGTGTAAAAACATAGATTTGTTCTAAAAAGGCCAGAATGAGTCTTTCATTTACTCATGATCCGTGTTTCAGAGCCCCTGCAGGCTTCAGATCCTCATGTTCTCTCTACAGGAGAGAAGTCAAGTTGGGCTGCATGCCCGGGATCGTCAGCATTTACCTGAAATAATCCGACTAAACCAGGGGCTGCGGAAACGTGAGAGGAATGTGAAAAATCAGCTCAAATATTTGCACCTGCGCCGACACGTCACCACAAAAACACTGAGGGTTAAAGAGGCCCTGTTCTGCTTCCTGTGATGCTCCTTCTCCTGTAGATCTATAGGGGGTAGTGCATGTAAATGGTCTGCAAAGGCTAAAATCCCTGTGTTCCCTCCAGACCTACCATCCGACAAAGAAGACGAGAACTATGTAAAAAGAATCTAGAAGCAACACATTAGGCAAATAAAAACAGATGCAAAACCGTCGTAAAAGATGCAAATCTACTAAAGACAGACATTAAACAACCACAAGGAAAGTTAAGCAACTAAAACAGATGCAAAACAACTACAGTGAGACCCCAGAAGACTAGAAATAGGTGTTACACAACCACAAAGAAAACTACTGAGAAGCAGAATCACACAAAATAGGTTGATCAACTGCAAATAGATGCAAAAAACAAGAAATAATAGATGAAGAAGAAGACCTAAAAGAAGATGCAAACAACAACATGACCTCAAGGAGGAACACACTGACTGAAAGCTAGAAGTAAATCCACCATGCTAAAAGACTTAAGGCTGACAGAAACTGACAACTAATGATTATAAAAGCACCACAACAAGAAGACACGGCTTTAACAAGCAAAGGCAAACGAAGACCAAAAGATGCAAAAGAACAAGGAAATCAACTGCAAATAGATGCAGGACTGACTAGATGAAGAGCAAACAACAACAAATAATGGATGCAAACAACATGCAGAACGCTAGAGCGGCAGGAAGTGAGCAGACTTCCGCTTGGAGCCGCTGAGTACTAAACCTATAAAAACCACAGGGTGGGAAAACCCAAAAAGCAGAATAGAGCGTCTCTAAAGTCACAGGCTCGGCTGAAAGTGAAACAGATTGAGACAGAAACAGACATACAGACTACTTCAAAGTGACTACAGAATGAATCCAGACATTACTTCACTCCAAACATCCTTTTGTATATTTTCTGCTTTGGGTCAATTTCTACAAGCTGTCTCTTCATAGTCCTTTTATGTAAACGTACACTATATAGACAGAAGTATTGGGCCACCTACTCATCACACATACAGGAGCTTTGCAAAATTCTTAGGCATTACTATGGAGTTGGTCCCCCTTTGCAGCTGTAACAGCCCCCACTCTTCTGGGGAGGCTTTCTACGAGATGCTGGAGTGTGTGCATTCACTAAACTCCACAGCTTTTTGTCAACCTTTTATCTTTCGGTGGCGTCCTATTACAGGACCACGTTCGAGTTCAGCGAGCTGTTTGGAACGACCCGTTCTTTCACAAATGTTTGTAACGGCGGACTGCATGGATAGGTGTTTGATTTATACACCTGTGGCGACGGGACTGAATGAAACACCTGAATTCCATGAGGAGCGTCCCAATACTTTTGTCTATGTAGTTTATATAGTCAGTTTGTGTCTGATCTTTCATATAGGGATGCTCCAATGCATCAGCCAGACATATGACAGCTGATGTTTGACATATGTTCTGCCATTTGCTCATCTCTCTGAAGGAGAACCCCCTGATCTCTGTCTCTCTGAAGGAGAACCCCCTGATCTCTGTGTCTCTCTGAAGGAGAACCCCCTGATCTCTGTGTCTCTGAAGGAGAACCCCCTGATCTCTGTGTCTCTCTGAAGGAGAACCCCCTGATCTCTGTGTCTCTCTGAAGGAGAACCCCCTGACCTTTGTGTCTCTGAAGGAGAACCCCCTGATCTCTGTGTCTCTCTGAAGGAGAACCCCCTGGTCTCTGAAGGAGAACCCTCTGATCTCTGTGTCTCTGAAGGAGAACCCCCTGGCCTTTGTCTCTCTGAAGGAGAACCCCCTGGTCTCTGAAGGAGAGTCTCTGAAGGAGAACCCCCTGATCTCTGTGTCTCTCTGAAGGAGAACCCCCTGGTCTCTGAAGGAGAACCCCCTGATCTCTGTGTCTCTCTGAAGGAGAACCCCCTGATCTCTGTGTCTCTGAATCTCTGTGTCTCTCTGAAGGAGAACCCCCTGATCTCTGTGTCTCTGAAGGAGAACCCCCCTGATCTCTGTGTCTCTCTGAAGGAGAACCCCCTGATCTCTGTCTCTCTGAAGGAGAACCCCCTGATCTCTGTGTCTCTCTGAAGGAGAACCCCCTGATCTCTGTGTCTCTGAAGGAGAACCCTCTGATCTCTGTGTCTCTCTGAAGGAGAACCCCCTGATCTCTGTGTCTCTGAAGGAGAACCCCTGATCTCTGTGTCTCTGAAGGAGAACCCCCTGATCTCTGTGTCTCTGAAGGAGAACCTCCTGATCTCTGTGTCTCTCTGAAGGAGAACCCCCCTGATGTCTGTGTCTCTCTGAAGGAGAACCCCCTGATCTCTGTGTCTCTCTGAAGGAGAACCCCCTGATCTCTGTGTCTCTCTGAAGGAGAACCCCCTGATCTCTGTGTCTCTCTGAAGGAGAACCCCCTGATCTTTGTGTCTCTCTGAAGGAGAACCCCCTGATCTCTGTGTCTCTCTGAAGGAGAACCCCCTGATCTTTGTGTCTCTGAAGGAGAACCCCCTGATCTCTGTGTCTCTGAAGGAGAACCCCCTGATCTCTCAGCTTCTTCTCAACAACCTGCAGAATCTCTGGTGAGTTTCCTACAAATCTCAAACACACTGAAGTCTTCTGTTAGAACCAGAACCTGATCTAAAGGATAGATCTCAGGACTCCTCTTTAAGGGAACCAGACCTGGGCTCTCTTCTGACCTCATGTGGGGCATTGAGCTTTATTTTTACTTGTGTTCTGTATGTTTGTGAGTGTATATTGTTGCAGGTGAATCTTCTGTGTTCTTTACCTGCTTGGGGACTACAGACATACAGTGGCCTTTCATACAGATGGTCATTAGTTCTCCCAATCGATCGAACAGATAGATGAGATTATTGTTTCTAAGCTCTGGTATGAGATATTTACTTCTTAATGCAGGACAACTTAACTGAACATTAGACAATTTTATTTTACCAACTGCATCTGCTTTGTGTTGCTTCTCCTTCCCCAGTTAACTTGGTCTTTGTTAGAGAGTTCTGGTTCTTGGAAGTGGACCCTGAAAGTGTATCATGGGTATTGTGAGGCAGTATGGACCTGAGCAGTTTGTGTGAGCAGCCAGCAGAGGGCAGCATGGTGCCGGTTTGAGCCAGCAGCTGACAGGAGGCTGATATGGAGGTTAAACCCAACAGAGACAACAGCCTGCAGCTCTGTGACGTATGAAACACATTCATACACACACAGAAACACAGCATACAATACAGGCTGCTGAGTTCATGGAAATATACACAAAGGTTTGCATAAGTTTTGCGTCTCATTGAAGTCCATTATGGGTCTTTTTAAACATTTCGTTTGGATTTGTAGTCGGATTGAGTCTCTCTGCATTGGTTGTTGTCTCTTTGCAGTCAGACAAAAACAGGGATTAATAATGGGTTACAACACAAAACAAAAGCAACCACTGACTGTTGGTCATTATGATTTCTCATTGAGTATGTTAGTGTTTCGCTCAATTAGAGTAAGTGTGGTGGAGCCTCTGTACAGCATCAGTCTTTGGAGGGAGCTGAAAGACTCGAGTATTTCTTAACTAAGTGATTTATTTGTTTGCACAAAATGGGAAACATTAACTGGAAAAGTTGACAGTAACTGCATCAGCCAAAGTGTTACTCCAAACATCTGTAATGGTGAGTTAACAAACTGTTGTGCAATCTTTTCAGGTCCTTCAGAGCGATGGACTCAACAAACAGCTTGAGAGGGGTCAGTTCACACAGGACCAGCTTGTAGAACCACACACTCTCACCTCTGAAGAAACTACAAACTTGTCCGAATACAGTTTAGTCCACCAAAACTTAAACCATGACCTGAACAATAAACATGAACTTTGTGTTATTAGTGAACTTACGTTCGGGAGCAGGGCTTCACCTCCAGCTGACCTCTGACCCCCTGCTGAGCCGCTTTCACCAAGTCAACACATCACATCCCACGCTCCCTTTCTTCTTCATTCATCCTTTCCCCTTTCTACCTCCTCTTTACCCACATCCCTTCATCCTAAGATCCGCTCTTACCTCTATCCCACACTTCCTTCATCCTAAGATCCGCTCTTACCTCTATCCCACACTTCCTTCATCCTAAGATCCGCTCTTACCTCTATCCCACACTTCCTTCATCCTAAGATCCGCTCTTACCTCTATCCCACACTTCCTTCATCCTAAGATCTGCTCTTACCTCTACCCCACACTTCCTGCATCCCTTCATCCTAAGATCCGCTCTTACCTCTACCCCACACTTCCTTCATCCCTTCATCCCATTGACTGATCGACACCCTAAGTATTTTTGGGTTAATCTATGTACCCAAAAAAATCTCCATGAAAATAAGTCCTAAACCTGCAGCAGAAGGAGCAGGTTTCTTTAAATCCATCCAGGTGTGTTCTGGCTTTTGTTGCTACCAGGTGATACTGCAAAGACAGAAACAGCAGGTATGGTAATGAACATTGTTGAATGAGCCACACATTTTTTTTGTTACTGTCACTAAAATACATCAGTTCATGTTAGCGTATATCAATCACTCAACATACGTTAGCTGACGTTAGCTTCAGAACATTGTACTGCACACTGAGCCAGGCTGTTGATGTGATGCTCTCTGGTATAATGTCTGAGGTTGTGGTGAGGAGGGAGGGCTTTGTCACGGAGACATCTGAATGGCAGCCGTTCTTGCACCGCTCAAAGTTCCACTTGTTGACATTTTAACCTTGTTCACCACTGACCTTTCCACAGGCAATTAATCAGGAGACAGCTCTGCTTAGCGGAGCAAGCTAGCAAGGGAGGTAACCGTAGACCTAGCGAGCGGTTTTCACCTCAAAGCTCTGCGCCCTGCCTCAGGGTGAGCAGAGAGAGAATCACGTGTCCTGTGAATACAGCTTTACAGTTCGGGGTTTTGTCGGCCAGGGTTTGATATGAGCACTTACACACATATGTGGGTTGTCTGGATATTTGCACCGTCCCAGAGCAGATATATGAGAGTCAGGTTATGATGGTTGAAGCGGTAGATGTTGACTTCTACCCCGAGGAACCAGTGGTCAGCAGATAATAAGAATCCCTCGCATTAATTAAAAGCCTTCCTCGCAGGTCACTGATTGTAGACCCCCCCCCTGGACCATGTCTCCTTTCAGCCCTTTACATCTTCTGAGGTCCTCAGAAATGTACAATCTACAGACCCTAAGTCATACTCTGGTGAGGATCACTTAGAGTCTTTTTTTATAAAAATGGCTGCTCCAATTATGAGTGAGCCATTGTCCTACATCTTTAATCTTTCCATCACTTCGGGCTTATTTCCGCTGATCTGGAAATCTGCACGTGTTATTCCACTGCACAAGGGGGGTGGTAGGGACAGTCTGGATAACTGCCGTCCGATCTCTACACTTCCATGCCTGGCCAAAGTACTTGAGACTTTAATCAACCCTCAAAAAGTGTTTCCTGTGAAGCCACTCTATTCTTAGTCCTCACCAATCCGGTTTCAGACCCAACCACAGTACCATCACTGCTATCACTCCAGTTACCAACAACAGAGTCTCGGCCTTGAACATGAGGAAGCACTGTGCGGCCCTCTTTGCCCTCCTCTCAAAGGCTTTTGACACGGTCGATCACAATCTACTTTAAAAAAGCTGTCTGATATCGGCTTGGATACGGGAGCTTGTGCGTGGTTTCAGGATGATCTATCTTCCAGGCGTCAATGCTTGAAATCACCACTTGGCAATTGGGAAATTTTTATCCATAACCAACGGTGTCCCACAAGGCTCTGTATTGGGTCCTGTACTTTTGACCATATATATTAATGTTCTCGATAGTAAGGCGGCTCCTCTCGTTGTTGGAGGTGCAGTTACCACTTGTTTGTTTTTAAAGCCATCAGTGGTAAACCTCCTCCATATATCTCCTCCCCATTACACTGGAATCTTGGTTCTTATCAAACCAGATCCAACAGCTGGCTCACTCTGAGGGTTCCTTGCGCTCGTTCGGATCTTGGAGAAACTGCCTCTTTCTTTGATGCTCCTAACACATGGACCACTCTGCAACCAGCTCTAAGGTACTCCCATCTACTACTGATTTAAACATTTGGTATTAATCTCTGCTCTTCAAACTGCAACTATTTTTCGTTTGTTATTTTTATCCTCATGTTTTCTGTCATTGCTGTTGTTGTGGGCATGACCCTTCATGTAAATTTGTCGTCATTGAAAATGAGGGAAACCTCAACGCCCAACGAGTATAACATAAAGGTTTCAAAAAGATCAATTCAGACTTGTTTACTGGCTTTCCTGCTTTGCTGATTTTGGCTGTGTATTGACAGTGTTAGCATATTCTTCATACCGAGTCACACCCATGCACGTCACAGGGCGATCCGGTTCTTCTTCTTTTTGTGTTCACTACTTTAATGCCACGTCTTCTGATGAAGGTGAACACTTTATCAGAGACAGAGATTTATGTCACTGACTCTCTTACTCTGTGTCTCTGAAGGAGAACCCCCTGATCTCTGTGTCTCTCTGAAGGAGAACCCCCTGATCTCTGTGTCTCTCTGAAGGAGAACCCCCTGATCTCTGTGTCTCTGAAGGAGAACCCCCTGATCTCTGTGTCTCTCTGAAGGAGAACCCCCTGATCTCTGTGTCTCTGAAGGAGAACCCCCTGATCTCTGCGTCTCTGAAGGAGAACCCCCTGATCTCTGTGTCTCTGAAGGAGAACCCTCTGATCTCTGTGTCTCTGAAGGAGAACCCCCTGATCTCTGTGTCTCTGAAGGAGAACCCCCTGATCTCTGTGTCTCTCTGAAGGAGAACCCCCTGATCTCTGTGTCTCTCTGAAGGAGAACCCCCTGATCTCTGTCTCTCTGAAGGAGAACCCTCTGATCTCTGTCTCTCTGAAGGAGAACCCCCTGATCTCTCAGCTTCTTCTCAACAACCTGCAGAATCTCTGGTGAGTTTCCTACAAATCTCAAACACACTGAAGTCTTCTGTTAGAACCAGAACCTGATCTAAAGAGATCTCAGGACTCCTCTTTAAGGGAACCAGACCTGGGCTCTCTTCTGACCTCATGTGGGGCATTGAGCTTTATTTTTACTTGTGTTCTGTATGTTTGTGAGTGTATATTGTTGCAGGTGAATCTTCTGTGTTCTTTACCTGCTTGGGGACTACAGACATACAGTGGCCTTTCATACAGATGGTCATTAGTTCTCCCAATCGATCGAACAGATAGATGAGATTATTGTTTCTAAGCTCTGGTATGAGATATTTACTTCTTCCTGAAATCTTTCCGTTGCTTCTTAATTGTTGGCCGTTAATATTTTACTTTTGGTGATACTACTTTGATATTCTGTCAATAATGATCTTAATGATCCTCTCCTTATTTACAGGGTTTTTGATCAAAGTCGTAGAACAAAAGGTAAAAAATAAAGTGCAAAGATACCGAGTCTTTGGCTGGTTTTAGGAATCATTCCTGCGCCACCTTTGGGCAGATATGATATTCCAGAAGACCTTAACCTTGTTCTTAGGGAAACAGAAACTCAGACTGTGAGGAGGATCAGACAGCTAGTTCTTTTTTGGTGGAAAAAGTCTTCAGTGTTATGTTCAGTAACATACCGATACGATTCATGTCAAATACTCCTTTACGAGTAAATGCATTTAAACTTAGTCTCACTCTTAAATGATCAAAAGTAAGGGTACTCATTTTGCAGCTAAATGGATTTCACAGCTGAGATATCATAAGATAGGACATCGTTGTTAATATTGTTGTAACAATTAGCATTTTACTTTAGTAACTCGCTGCTGATTGTAATTGACAGAGGACACACACCGCTCCTCTTTGTGGAATGCAGTAAAGCTGTCCCTTTCAGTCCTGCTCACAAACACAGCCAGCCTCACCCTATCAGACTGTGTGACGGTTCCCTCCCTTTGACATCTGCAGGTAGGAACCAACAACGCGCTGTTAATGCATGAAATAAACACAAACTAAATAAAGAAATACAAAATGGAAATGAAACTGTAACAGTGAAACCATTGTGTTTGTAAATTGTGAAAATCACATCCCTTTTATTCTTGAATAAGTTGATTTGATTCATGAATAGCAATTTATTTCAATTAAATATGTCTTATTATCATAGAAAGGGACGTGTTATAACGGAGAATGATGGACGACTGTAAGGTGTACAGCAGCTCAAGCTTTGGGAAGGTGTGCTCATTCAGAGTTAGTGTAAGGAAAGACTTGAATATTTAAAGGAGCCATGTTATGCTTTTGGGGGTTCTCCCTTTCCTGTAGTGTGTTATTTATGTGTGTGTGTGTAATAGGTCTGCAAAAGCTAAAATCCCAAAGTTTAGACCAGAGGGAGAGTCTCTCCCATATCCCTCCCCCCTGCCTGAAACGCCTCGATTGGAATCCTTTCTTTACTTCCTGGTTCAGTTCCGTATCACACTGACCTCACCGTGATATGGAACTGAATAAGCCAACAGCAGTGCGAGTCGCTCCATAAAGCCGACCCGAGTGGAGGAGCCATGGCGAGGAGAAGCTGACACTTTCGCTGCGAACCAAACCTTTCTTTGTTTGCCATACCTCAGGAAGAAGACGTGAAGAACAAGTGGATGCACTTATTAACAAAGACCCAAATGATGGTGGATTCCCGACATTTCACATACAGCGAGGGTTTTTCATCAACAGGGTAACCTCTTAAGCCCGATAGCCCCTGCCAGCAACCTGTAAGAAACAGCGTCTCAGGGCATGTTAACATTTAACAACCTATTAATGTGGCATACCCGCTGAACAGGAAGAAGCTCAGCTACCAGACCATAGTAACCATTTTTACCAAAACGAAACATAACTCCAACACCAAGCGTCTAAATCATCACTGAACGAAAACGAGCTAACGCTATAGCACTGAGTGAGCTACGGTGTTTTTTTACTTCATGCTATCTGCACAAACCACATATCATATGAAGCCTGAGATTCCACAGATTCCATTGGTATACGTCTCATCCCTGTACGACCAAACCTCACTGAACTAACTGCCAAGACAGAGCAGGGAAACTGCTTCCCTTCACAGAGCCATAACTATAAGCAGTCTTTGCTGTTTGATCAAAAGTTCTGTTCAAGGTCATAAAAACGCTCTGAAGGTCAACGTCTCTGCTGAAGGTCAACGTCTCTGCTGAAGGTCAACGTCTCTGCTGAAGGTCAACGTCTCTGTCTCTGCTGAAGGTCACGTCTCTGTCTCTGCTGAAGGTTAACGTCTCTGCTGAAGGTCAACGTCTCTGCTGAAGGTCAACGTCTCTGCTGAAGGTCAATGTCTCTGCTGAAGGTCTCTGTCTCTGCTGAAGGTCAACGTCTCTGCTGAAGGTCTCTGTCTCTGCTGAAGGTCAACGTCTCTGCTGAAGGTCAACGTCTCTGCTGAAGGTCAATGTCTCTGTCTCTGCTGAAGGTTAACATCTCTGCTGAAGGTCAACGTCTCTGCTGAAGGTCAACGTCTCTGCTGAAGGTCAACGTCTCTGTCTCTGCTGAAGGTCTCTGTCTCTGCTGAAGGTCAACGTCTCTGCTGAAGGTCAACGTCTCTGTGTCACTTTGGGATGATTGCTGATAATCCATCAGTATTTATTTGTAATAAACTGGTACGGCACAACAAGCGATGCCATTTTTTCAGTTGTTTTCAGGGGCGGGACATTTGACAAATCTTTAAGCGGTTGACCAATCACAGCAGAGTCGCCAGCTAACCAATCAGAGCAGAGTGCGCTTTTGCAAAGGTGGGGGCATGGGCTCTTCAGAGCGTTTTCAGACGGAGTTAAAAGTGGTACTTTATTCCCAGGCCGTGTGAGGAAAATAAAGCGCTGTTTCAACTTTGAAGCATGTAAACATGTCATGGACCTGATATTACCAAATCATTGAAGTTCACCAACGAGCTGTTGTCGATTCTTTTCAGGTCATTCAGAGCGATGGCCTCTGAAGGCAGCGGGACGATGGAGGTGGTGGCGCTCGGACGGCCTTTCAGTCTTGGGATGTTGTACGACTGCCGCAAAGACTCTCTCATCCCTGGTGAGGAAAATATTTCAGACATTTTCTTTTACCCAGGAAGGAAACACACAGATAAAAGCCATACATAAGTGACTCCAGATTTCTGGTTGATAGCATGGATTAGATTTGTTGTGGAGATGGAGGAAGCAGGTTTGAACTAGCTTGTTCATGTGAGGCTCAAGTTCAGATTCTGGTCAAAGATAACACCCATGTTTCCTGAGTAGGGTTTAACGTTGGGGGCCCGGGGGCTGATGCAGGATTTATGTCAGAGACAAAGATACCAGGAAGACTAAGAAAGATTTCGGTTTGAATGAATTCAGATCAGAGGGGTTAAGAGACATCCATCCAGGCAGTCATGGAGAGCACTAACATTACCCATCACATGTTGCCTTACTTTATATATATCCTTTATTATCCAGGTCAGTCTCATTGAGATTAAAATCTCTTTTCCAAGAGAGACCTGGCCACGAAAAGCAGTACCAACAGTGTTACATCAAACAATACAGGCGAATACAACACAAAACACAGAAGAAATGGTAAAAACCAGTCAGTATGAAACAAAAGGTACAGCATTAAAACTGGCACAGTGTTAAGACAACTTCATTTAAGGGATAAAAGAGCAACCACAAGAACCAAGAGTATTTTGTTCCTTTTCCTTTAAAATGGACATTAACTTTCTGGACTTACTGCAGAGTTCATCTGTGTGTCGTCAGAGTAACAGTGGAGAGATAGTGAAACTGACTGAGCCGGTGACCTAGAGGTAGAGCGTATAAAGAAAACAAGTTGGGGCCAAGGACTGACCCCTGTGGAACTCCACAGAGTAAATGGTAGATTGGGATCTGAGGAATGCTTGACATTAGAGTGAAAATGATTTTTCTATAAGATCCGGGTGGTATGGGGAAGCAATGGAAGCTAGCCTTTATTCCAAGAGATGAGCCAAGATCTTAACAAACAAAAGACAACAACGGTGGCACCACTCTGTGAGGTTCACAACAAGGATGCACTCATGAAAATACTGAAGGTCATAAAAACGCTGCTGAAGGTCCATCCAACGTCTCTGTGTCACTTTGAAATGATAACTGATAATCCATCAGTATTTATTTGTAATAAACTGGTACAGCACAACAAGCGATGCCATTTTTTCACAGTTTTTCTTTCGACACATCTCTTAGCGGTTGACCAATCACAGCAGAGTGAGCTTTTGCAAAGGTGGGGGCACAGGCTCTTCAGAGCCTTTCAGACGGAGTGAAAAGTACTTTATTCAAAGGGGCTGTGTGCGGAAAATAAAGTGCTTTTTCAACATTGACGCATGAAAACACGTCATAGTGAAGCAACAACACACATATATGGACCAGAAAAATAGCATGATAGGGGACCTTTAATATCATAAATGTCATCAGTGAACGAAGCATTCTATATTTCAGTTTTTAACAACAGGAAAGCTCCATCCATGGGAAGGATGGTGCTTTGATTCCCCGTAAAGTTATAGTGGGTTTAAGCATCTAATCTGGATCTAGGTTGATGTTTGATTCTTCTTTTGCAGGAATCACATTGTGGGACTGTGATGACCTTGACAATCATGTCAGAGAAAGACAACAAAACAATAACAGTTTTGATATAGTTGCATCTGAATCAATTGAGGACAAATCTTTAGCATTAGATGTTGAAGGATCACTGAAGGCCAGTTTCTTGAGTGGACTGGTAGAGGTTGGTGGATCGGCCAAATACCTGAACGACAGCAAGACTTCCAAAAATCAGGCCAGAGTAACTCTGTATTACCAAACTACCACAAAGTTCCATGAGCTGTCCATGAATCATCTTGGGAGAGACAATGTTAAGCATCAGTCTGTGTTTGATAAAGGAATAGCAACACATGTAGTCACAGGTATCCTTTATGGTGCACAAGCCTTCTTTGTCTTTGACCGTGAGGTGTCTGTAAACGAAAACCATCAAGACATTCAACGCAACTTGAAGCTGATGATCAACAAAATCCCCTGCCTTCCAATAGACGGAGAAAGCTCACAGAAAATGGAAGACAAGGACAAAGCTAATGTTGAGAAACTGTCCTGCAGATTCTTTGGAGACTTTTTGATTCAGAAACCTCCTACATCCTTTCAGGATGCATTAGAAGTCTACCAAAGTCTGCCAAAGCTGCTGGGAGCCAACGGGGAAAAAGCAGTACCAGTGAAGGTCTGGATGTTGCCACTGACATATTTAGATTCTACTGCTGCTAAACTTGTCCGTCAGATAAGTATTGGATTAGTTGAAGAATGTCAGAGGGTCCTGGAGGACTTCAGTGACCTGGAAATGAGGTGCAATGATGCACTGAAAACCCAAACTGCACAGCAGTTCCCACAGATTGGAAAAAAACTCAAAACCTTTAAACAGATGTGCTCTGAGTTCAAACTGGAATTCCAACGAACCCTGAAAGAGAAACTTCCATCAATCCGAGGAGGAGGAGAAGAAGAAGCTGTGCTCGCAGAGATCCTGAGGAAGACATGTTCTTCTCCTTTCAACAGCGAGAACCTGAACGAGTGGATGGACTGTAAGGAGAGAGAAATCTCCATTTTAAAGTCCACCACCAACATGATGAAAAACACCGAGATCGTTCCACGAGAAAATGATCTTCATGAAGAAATTCTCAACACGGAGCACGCTGTGTGTTTTATCTTCACCTCGCTGGGAAGGGATGAACCGTACCTCTCAGCTTTATCAAAGTACCTGAAACAAACACCCAAACCAGACCACGCTCAACATCCACACACTCCAGATCAATGGTACAACTCAAGAAGAGAAATGGAAGCAATGCGGCGTAAAGCAAAGCTCTTCAGTGATTTCGCCGATGCCAACAAGGATAAGCCTAACATTACATTTCTGACAGTGGGTTTATCAGACGAGACACAGAAAGGGGCAAGCATCCACCTTTATACAGACGGCTCTGCTGTCAGTGAGAACTTTGAGCCACCTTCAGAGCCTGCAACAGTAACAGGAAGTGATGTAAACCACAACAGTGTGACGCTGGAGATATCTCCACCCAGATCTGGAGCTGAGGACATCACCTCCTACTCTGTGGAGTACCGTGTCAGTGGAGAGGATGGCTGGAAACAAAAGAAAGCATCCATAGCTGAAGAAGTCACAGTGAGCGACCTGAGTCCTAACACAGAGTACGTGTTCAGATGCAGGGCAGAGACACCAGTAGGTGCCGGGCCAGCCAATGAAGTGAGAGGATCCATTAAAACCTTACCCTGCAGCCCTCCTGGAAAACCCAACGTTGAATCAAACTCACGTGAGATATCAGTCAGCTGGGAGGAACCTGCTGAGCTCGGACAAGATGTCCACGTTTTGAGCTACATCGTAGAGTACGCCAAACCAGACCAACAGGTGAGAGAGGGAGATCTCCACTGGGAGCAAATGATGGTGGGAGCTGAGAAGGTGATCATTCCAGGACTTCAGCCAGAGACAGAATACGCTGTCAGGGTCAGGGGTGATTGTGGTGCAGCTGGAAGAAGCAAAGAAAGCATCTCTGTTAATGTCTGCACAACTAAACCTGCACCTCTCACTGAACTCCTCAAAAGTAAAAGCAAGAGGATCAACTCTGGATCTCCCTCAGTTTACAAACTGCCTCTGACAGAAGAAGACATGGAGGTGGATGGATGCCGGAGGTACAGCTTTGGCTCAGAAAGCACGAGGCAAAATCGCACAATATTGCTTCTTGGAGCACCAGGATCTGGGAAGTCCACTCTGATCAATGGACTCATCAACTACATAGTTGGTGTAGAGTGGGAGGACAATTTCAGATTCAAGTTAGTTGATGAGGATCAGTCGAGATCTCAAGCTGAAAGCCAGACCTCTGAAGTCACTGTGTACAAAATCAACCACCAAGAGGGCTTTAAAATCCCTTTCTCTCTGACCGTCGTTGACACTCAAGGCTTTGGAGATACAATAGATGAGGACATCACAGAACAGCTCCTTAATCTCTTCTCTTCAGAGCGTGGCGTCAGTGAAATCAACGCCCTGTGTTTTGTAGTTCAGGCTCATTTAGCTCAGCTCACACCATCACAGGAGTATTTGTTTGATTCTGTGCTCTCAATCTTTGGCAAAGATGTGGAAGAGAACATCCAGGTTCTGGTGACATTCTCAGACGGCCAACGCCCACCAGTTCTAGAAGCGATCAATGCTTCAGCTGTCCCATGTCCTAAAACAGAAGACGGGCTGCCAGTTCACTTCAAGTTCAATAACTCTGTATTGTTTGCACAGAACCG
Organism: Eleginops maclovinus; assembly: GCF_036324505.1. NCBI lineage: Eukaryota > Metazoa > Chordata > Actinopteri > Perciformes > Eleginopidae > Eleginops > Eleginops maclovinus. Next base: position 25,284,260 of record NC_086354.1, read on the forward strand.
ATCATCTGCTGCTGACTCGAGTGGCGAGGAGGAAGATGGAGGCTTTGATCAGATGTTCTGGAAAATGGGGGCAAAAAGCATGAAGAGGTTCTTTGGTGCTTTAGATAAGAGTAGGGTCAGCCAAGCTTAAGGATACAGGAGAATTAAAGAGTTAATGACTTGTTGTCTTGTTGAGGGTCCTGAAATGATACGGGGGTCCTGCTGGATGATACTTTTCTAAACGTTAAACAATAAATCAGACTAGTGGAAAGTTCACTTTAATCAGAACTGTCGTGGAAATGTATCATAAGTCTAATTGAATGATATGCCCTGGGTTGATTCTCTTAAAGTTTAAAATCAGGGCTACATGTAACCTCTAAATGGCTTAGCATTGTCAGGAAGCTAACATGTGGATGTGAGGTAATGTAATCACCATACTTAGCCACCGATCATCAACAGCCTGTAACAAAGAATTTGATTGGCTGAGACCTTCCCTTTCCTGTTCCTGTTTTCTGTGTGCAGCGATGGCTTGTAGATTTGTTCATTTCTTACCAAAGGATGATACAGTGTGAAGTCTCCAAGAACAACAGATATGAGTTTAAGGAGATCAAAGAAAATCTATCAACAGCTGGAAGAGAAAAGTATAACTTTTAGATATGGTCTTTCTCACGTTGTAGCAGGACAGGGGGAAACCCTACAACAATCCCTCAGATTCCCTGAAGAAAGGGGGAGTGGCTCATCAATCATTCACCCCTGTGAAACAATTAAGAGAACGGTTTGCACCTGTGTGCCGTTACAAAAAAAGGAGACAGTATGCCATTCATGGAGAGGAGAAAACAATATAAGGAGCCGATCTAACAAGAGAAGAAAGTGGGTTATTCAGGGACTTCTTCAGGGAGACAAGGCGGTTTGGGGTTTCTCTTCACTTAACCAGGAGCTGTTGGGAAGCCATTCATCCCCTTCTCAGTTCACCCTGCATTCCAGTGATCCACCCTGGCCTGAGTCACCCTCAGATAAGTCTACTCACGATACACAGATATAATTCCCCCCCACGTTGCACTTGTACCTGCCCTACACACTACACTATGCAAAACGTTACTTTCTAGCCTCCCTATTCCCTGGATCAGACTGTTTTACACTCTTTATCTCCAGAGTGACAAAGGACACAAAGGACTTCTCCCCTCCCCACACCTTTATCACCCTGAGTCCAATGATGAACTACTGTTTTGTGATTTCAATTGCCTTATTTGTTGTTTTGTTGGATTTGAGTTTCTCCGGTAAAAGGTTTGTGACTGTTTGTTTTGATATGCTGAATATGACTTGAGCTCAAAAATACAGACATTTTATGTTGAAAGCGAGTTGTTTGATTATTGGTTCTTTGTTATTCCGTAGCTAGGCCACCGGGCTATCCCTCTGTCTCTTTATGTTGAAACATATCTTCTTCTTTTTTTTTGACAGTTGGCATATAAAGTAGTCCTCTGTCTGGAGCCCACATTTAATTTAGAGCTACGCTGCAACGTAAAGGTTTGAATGTGTTCCCGTTGTGATCTGTTTACCTGTTGCTGTTTGAACCGGGTTATCAGCTTCCTGCTGATCCTAACGTTTTATTTACTGTTTTTATTCTTGAGTTTTACATCATTATTCCTGATACTGATGTGCATTGATTATCATTTACTGACAGATGGAGAGATATTCATAATCCATAAATAAATGTCATTATTCCCCAAATGTTTTCTGACTTCTTTCTCCTCGATGTGAAGTCTCTCAAACATATACCCAAATACTGAACTTCAGTTTAGAGGTACTTTTACTTTAGTTGTGTATTTCCATGATACTTTATACTCGTACCCCTTCAAGTTAGATTTCAGAAATCTCTTCCACCATCACTTCATCTCTATTTGAACATGAATGTAAGCAAGATGGCGCCGAGGATGGCTGCCGTGTCTCGAGCTCCTCACCAACTCCACG